>NC_066334.1:1678657-1825607 GCF_022539315.1 Serinus canaria
ATGTGGGGATTCCCAAAAAACAGGGTGGGCAAAGCGCGGGGTGCTGGGGGCATCCCAATTTGGGCTCCGTCACTCCACCCATCCCTGGTGGGATCCCAGGGGATTTTGGGGGCAATTCCCGATCTCTAATGGGATCCCAGGGGAGGACTGGGGGATGATTCCCAGTCTCTGATCACAGGGGGGTTTTGGGTGAAATTCCCAATCTTTGGGGAGGACTTGGGATGATTCCCAGTCTCTGATCCCAGGGGAATTTTGGGGGCAATTAGGATAGGACCCCAGTGGGATTTGGGGCCGTTCCTGGTTTTTGCTGGGATCCCAGAGGAATTTGTGGCCATTTTGTTTTTTGCTGGGATCCCAGGGGAATTGTGGGACCATTCCTGGCTTTTTATGAGATCCCAGAGATGTTGGGGGCTAATTCCCAATCTCTGATTCCAGGGGGATTTGGGAGGCCATTCCTGGTGTTTGCTGTGATCCCAGGGGGATTTGGGGCCGTTCCCAGTGTTTGCTGTGATCCCGGGGGGATTTGGGGCCGTTCCCGGTGTTTGCTGTGATCCCGGGGGGATTTGGGGCCGTTCCCGTTTCCCCCGCACCGAGGCCACGAAGAGGTCCCCGATCTTCTCGTTGGAATCCCACTCGGCCACGCGCGAGGCCAGGGCGATCTGGAACATGGAGTGGCACTGCAGGATCTCCTTCAGCCGGAAGAACACCAGCTGGCACTTGCGGGCGCTCAGCACCTTGGGCTCCATCTCCAGCAGCGGGTTCCGGTAATCCTGCGGGAATTGCGGCGCTGGGATCCCGGGATCCGCGCCGGGGGATCCCCTCCCGCCCGAGCGGGGCCCCCACCTGCAGGATGCGCTTCAGGGAGTCCACGTAGCTGCGCTCGCTCTGCACGATGGAGCCCAGGATGTGCCGCCGGAGCACCTGCGGGGCACGGAACGGTCCTGATCCCAAAATCCCCAGCCACGGGACCGGGGAAAGGCAGGAACAGCCCTGATCCCACAGCCCCAAATCCCAGGATCAGGGAAATGCAGCCACAGCCCGACCCAATCCCAATCCAGAAGAGGAAATGCAGCCACAGCCCTGATCCCACAGCCCCAAATCCCAGAATCAGGGAAATGCAGCCACAGCCCCGATCCCAAAATCCCCAATCCCAGAATAGGGGAAATGCAGCCACAGCCCTGATCCCAAAATCCCCAACCGCGGGACGAGGGAAAGGCAGGAACAGCCCTCATCCCAAAATCCCCAATCCTGGAATAGGGGAAATGCAGGCACAGCCCTCATCCCAAAATCCCCAATCCCAGAAGAGGGGAAATGCAGGAACAGCCATGATCCCACAATCCCAAATCCTGATATAATGGGAAAGGCAGGCACAGAATCCCAGGACTGGGAAGAGGGAGACACAGCCCTGATCCCACAATCCCGAATCCTGATATAATGGGAAAGGCAGGCACAGCCATGATCCCAAAATGCCCAATCCTGGGACTGGGGAGAGGCAGACACAGCCCTGATCCCACAGCCCCAAATACCAGGATCAGGGAAAGGCAGGCACAGCCCCGATCCCACATCCCCAATCCCAGAACAGGGGAAAAGCAGGCACAGCCCTCATCCCAAAATCCCCAGCCCCGGAATAGGGGAAATACAGGCACAGCCCTGATCCCAAAATCCCCAATCCCAGAATAAGGGAAATAAGCCCTCATCCCAAAATCCCCAGCCCCGGAATAGGGGAAATAAGGCACAGCCATGATCCCAAAATCCCCAATCCCAGGATTGGGGAGAGGCAGACACAGCCTTGATCCCACAATCCCAAATCCTGATCTAATGGGAAAGGCAGGCACAGCCCTGATCCCAAAATCCCCAATCCTAGGATCGGGAAAATGCAAGAACAGCCACGATCCCCAAATCCCAGAAGAGGGGAAAGGCTGGCCCAGCCTGTGGGGCTCAGCCGTGATCCCCAAGCCCAAATCCCAGGAAAAGGGAACCAGCCCCAGCCCTGCGGAAGCGCTGACCCAGCAGCGCCGTTTCTGCTGACTCGGCATTTCCCTGCTGCTCAACCGCAGGGCCCAGGGGACGCTGTGACCCCCCCAGATCCCGGGAAAACCGATTCCCCAATCCCAGGAGATCCTGAGAAAGCCCCAATCCCAGATCCCGGGAAAGCCGATTCCCCAATCCCAGGAGATCCTGAGAAAGCCCCAATCCCAGATCCCGGGAAAGCCCCCATCCCGGGAAAGCCCCCATCCCGGGAAAGCCCCGATCCCAGGAAAGCCCCGATCCCGGGAAAGCCCCGATCCCGGGTGATCCCGGACCTGCTGCGGGCTCAGCCCCTCGGGCGCGGGGCCCAGCTCGGGCGGGGGGTGCCTCATGTCGGACACGGTGACCTCCAGGAAGCCGGTGTCCTCCTCCTCCGAGTCCCCTGCGGCACGGGAACACCAAAAACCCCAAACTGACCCAAACTGACCCAAACTGAGCCTTCCGGGGCCGGAGGCACAGCCCGCTTCTCCCGGTATTCCCGGTATCCTGTGTCCTTCCAGAGCGGTCACCGGACACCGGGATGAGCCGGGCAGGAGCGGGGATGTGACCGGGAGGGGACAGGGAGGGTCCCCATCCCAAAAATCCGCTCTGGAACAGCGCCTCGTCCTCGCTCCGACAGCGGGAACGGGGAAAAGGAGCCGGGAGCCCAGGAAAAGTGGGAAGTGCCAGAGTGGGGACCAGGACAGCGCCACGGGGAGGGGACAGGGAGGGTCCCCATCCCAAAAATCCGCCCGGAAGCAGCGGGAACAGCGTCTCGTCCTCGCTCCAAGACAGCGGGAACAGGGAAAAGGAGCCGGGAAAAGGAGCCGGGAGCGCAGGGAAAGCGGGAGGCGCCGGAGCGGGCAGCGCTTACCCGAGGCCGAAGCAGCCGAGGAGGAGGAGGGCGAGCGAGCCAGGGAAAGCTCAGCATGAGCCAAGGGAAGCTCGGGATGAGCCAAAGAAAACTTGGGATGCGAGCGCGGCCGTCGCCTCCACATGGCCCCGGCCCCATCCCGGGCCAGAAATCCCGGGAAGGGGAAGGGCTGGGGGAAGAGGAGGAGGAAGGGAAGGGAGGAAGGGAGGGAAGGGAAGGGCTGCGGGGACTTTTCCTTCCCTAATTTCGGCTCCTCCTCCCCGGGGATGCTCTCCCGGGATTGCCGCACCCCAAAGCTGTGCTGGCCATGCGGGAACGGCGGGACCGATCCCATGGGAATGGTGGGAACGGCGGGACTGGCGGGACCGATCCCATGGGAATGGTGGGACCGATCCCACGGGAATAGCGGGACTGAGCCCATGGGAATGGTGGGACCGATCCCATGGGAATGGTGGGAACGGCAGGACCGATCCCATGGAAGTGGCGGGACGGATCCCATGGGAAGCTGCAGGAACAGCAGGACACACACAGCCAATCCCATCCCATGGGAAGCTGCAGGAAAGCCGGGAACACACAGCTGATCCCATGGGAATGCCGGGACACACACATTTCCCATGGGAATGCTCTGGGAAAGCCAGGAACACGCAGTGGATCCCATGGAAATGCTCTGGGAGTGCCGGGAACACACAGCAGATCCCAAGGAAAGCTGCAGAAATGCCGGGAACACACGCGGCCGATCCCCCGGGAAGCTCCAGGCGCTGGGATCCAGCGGGATCGATCCTACCTCCCCTGGATCCTACCTGCCCTGGGCTGCTCCAGGGAAACCCGGGAGCTCCGGCGGGAGCGCGGCGGCTTCTCCGCCTCGGCCGCGCTCCTCCTGCGCTCCCCATCCCCTGCGGGACAGGGAAAGGCCCGGGAATTGGGAATTCCCGGGAAACCCAAGGATGGCCCCGGTGCTGTTTTACCCCAAAAACGCGAGGAGCGAGTGGGAGCTTGCCAGGAGTGGGAAGAGCCCGAGGAAAGCTCCAAATGCAGGGAATTATCCAGGAAAAATGGGAGAGGGGAGCAGGATGAGGATTCCCTAAAAACCATCCTCTCCAAGGGCTTTGCTGGGCTGTGGGGTTTGGGCTTCCTGCTCCTCATTCCCTACGGGAAAGCGAAGGGTCAGGAAAACCCCCCGGGAACCAGGAATTTAGGGAAAAATCCAAGGGAAACCCCCTGGGAATTGTGCGTTTAGGAGAAAAATCCTGAGGGAAAAACCCCAGAAAAAATCCTGAGGAACTGGCAATTCAGGGGAAAAATCCTGAAGGAAAAATCCAAGGAAAACCTCCTGGGAATTGGGAATTCAGGGAAAAAATCCTGAGGAAAAAATCCTGAGGGAAAAATCCAAGGGAAACCCCAGAGCTGCTGGGTGGAGTGGCTGTTTTATCCCAAATGGAAAAAGGGAGCGAGCTGCGAGTGGGAACAAAGGAAATACAAGGAATAATCCAGGAAAAAACTGGGAAAGGTGAGAGGGATCAGGATTCCTGAAATCCGCCCTCTCCAATGGCTTCTCCTGGTTCAGTTTTCTCACTCCCCATTCCCTATGGGACAAGGCTGGGTCAGGAAAAGCCCCAGGAATTGGGAATTCAGGGGAAAAAATCCTGAAGGGAAAAATCCATGGGAAAGCCCGTGGGAACTGGTAATTCAGGGAAACAAACCCTGAGGGTAAAACCCAAGAAAAATCCCCGAGGAACTGGGAATTCAGGGGGAAAATCTTGAAAGAAAATCCATGGGAAACCCTGTGGAAATTGGGAATTCAGGGAAAGAAATCCTGGAGGGACAAAATCCTGAAGGAAAACCGCAAGAACAGGCCGGGTGCTGCCGTTTTATCCCTGAAGGATAAAAGGAGGGAGGTGGGGACTGCAGAGATCCCGGGAAGCTCCAGATCCGTGGAATGAGGCAGGAGAACGGGAAGGAGGTTCTGGAGGGATGGGGTTCCTGGTTCCATAGGGATGGGATCCCTGGGGTTCCCTGGGGATGGGATCCCCTGGTTCTGTGGGGATGGGACCCCCAGTTCCAGAGGAAAGGGGTTCCTGGGTTTCTGTAGGGATGGGATCCTCAGGGTTCCACAGGGATGGGGTCCCCAGAGATTCCCTGGGGATGGGATCCTGGACATTCCCAGGGATGGGATTCCCTGGGGATGGGATTCCCAGAGGTTCCCCAGGGGTGGGATCCCTGGTTCCATAGAGATGGGATCCCTAAGGTCCATAAGGATGGGATCCCCTGGTTCCAGAGGGATGGAATTCCCTGGGGAAGAGATCCCGGAGGTTCCCGGGGATGGGATCTGTGGGGATGGGATCCCTGGTCCCATAGAGATGGGATCCCTAAGGTCCATAAGGATGGGATCCCCTGGTTCCAGAGGGATGGAATTCCCTGGGGATGTGATCCCGGAGGTTCCCGGGGATGGGATCTGTGGGGATGGGGTTCTCTGGGGATGGGATTCCCAGAGGTTCCCCGGGGGTGGGATCCCGGAGGTTCCCTGGGGATGGGATCCCTGGGGATGGGATCCCTGGTTCCATAGAGATGGGATCCCCAGGGTCCATAAGGATGGGATCTCCTTGTTCCAGAGGGATGGAATTCCCTGGGGATGTGATCCCGGAGGTTCCCAGGGATGGGATCTCTGGGGATGGGGTTCTCTGGGGATGGGATCCTGGAGGTTCCCTGGGGATGGGATCCCCTGGTTCCAGAGGGATGGAATTCCCTGGGGAAGAGATCCCGGAGGTTCCCTGGGGATGGGCTCCCCGGGGATGGGATTTCCCGGGATGGGATGCCGGGCTCCCGGCGCAGCACGCACCTGGCCCCTCGCGGCGCTGCAGGAAGGTGACCCTGCGCAGCACGGCCATGCGCGTGCGCTCCAGCCCGTCCTTGGTGCCGCTGCGCGCCGCCCGCATCAGCTGCGACACCTGCAACGGCAACGGCCTCAGCACAGGGATCACCACTGGGATCACCGCTCAGGGATCACCGCTCAGGGATCGCCACTGGGATCGCCACTGGGATCGCCACTGGGATCGCCACTGGGATCGCCACTGGGATCGCCACTGGGATCACCACTGGGATCGCCACTGGGATCACCACTGGGATCACCACTGGGATCGCCAGGATCACAGGGATCAGCTCAGGGATCACCACAGGGATCATCACTGGGATCATCGTAGAGTTCAGCAGGATCATCACTGGGATCCCAGGGAACACCAGGATACCACTGGGATCACCAGGATCTCAAGGATCATCACAAAGGGCACCAGGATCACAGGGATCATCACTGGGATCATCGTAGAGTTCAGCAGGATCATCACTGGGATCACAGGGAACACCAGGATACCACTGGGATCACCAGGATCTCAAGGATCATCACAGGGGGCACCAGGATCACAGGGATCATCACTGGGATTTGCAGGGATCACAGGGGTCACTGGGCTCTCAGGGATCAACAGGATTGCCAGGATCATCACCAGGATTACAGGTGTCACAGGGATCACAAGGATCAATGGGAACATCACAGAGATCAGTGGGATCACAGGGATCATCACCAGGATCACTGGGATTGCAGGGATCCCCAGGATCACAGGGGATCCGGGATCACTGGGATCATCACTGGGGTCATCACCAGGATCACTGGGATCTCAGGGATCACAGGGATCAGCAGGATCATCACTGGGATCAAAGGCATCACCAGGATCATCACAAAGACCACAGGGATCATCAGGATAACAGGGATAGGGTAAAACCACCAGGATCACAGGGATAACAGGAATAACAGGGATCATTAGGAACACAGGGCTCTCAGAGATCATCGCTGGGATCACAGGGATCAGCTCAGGGATCATCACCAGGATCTCGGGGATCACTCAGGGACCTCAGGGATCAGGAAGCTCCAGGCTGCCTCAGGATCCCTCCCAGATCCAGCCCCTCAGGAAGATCCCTGGAGCGCCATTCCCTGTTTTCCCAGCCGGGAGCAGCAGGCACAGGGCCAGGGCTCCGGGATTCCCCCCTGGATCCCTCGGGATCCCGGCCATGGATTGCAGCAGCCGGGGTGGGGTCGTGCAGCGCAGCCAAGCGGGGCCGGGCAGGGAGTGGGGGGCGGGATGGGATGGGATGGGATGGGTGGGGCAGGGAATGTGGGATCGGCCTTTCCCACCTCACATCGGAGAGTTCTACCCCAAATCCTGGCGTTTCTACTCCAAATCCGAGAGTTTTACACAAATCCAAGTGTTCTACCCCAAATCCCAGCAGTTCTACCCCAAGGAATACCAGCTGGGATGGGATGGGGTGGGAAAGGCTCTGCCCTGAGGTTCCACAATTCCCAAAATCCTCCTTCCTGAATTCCTTCCTTCCCTCCTGAACTCCTTCCTGAATTCCTGAATTTCTTCTTGAATTCCTCAATTCCTTCCCTTGTAAATTCCTTCCTGAATTCTTGAATTCCTTCCTGAATTCCTGAACTCATTATTTTCTTCCTGAATTCCTGAATTCCTTCCAGAATTCCTGAACCCAATATTTTCTTCCTGAACTCCTTCCTGTATCCCCGAATCCCTGAATTCCCATGCCTCCTCCGGGAAGCCCCGGGAGCTGCCGGACACGAGCGGCACCCCAGCAGCTCCAGGCTGATTTTCTGGGACAGGAATGGGATGGGCCCAGCCTGGATCCATTCCACAAGGGAATTCCATCCCCCCGGGCCAGGGATTTGGGGAATTTCGGGAGGCAGGACAGGGTCGGTACCTTCCAATCGGATTTGTGCTTCAGCTCCTGCATTTCCTTCCCCCCAACTCTCAGAGCCAGGAGCTCCCGCTTAGTCCTGGCGCATTTTTCCTTGAGTTTATGGAGGTCTGGAGAGAGCTGAGCCCAAAGCAAAGCGGGAGAGCAGCAGAGCAGAGATCCCAGGAAGCAGCAAATGCAAAAAAACAGGAGAGATCATCCCAAAGGAGCAGGGAACAGCGGCGGCAGCCCGGAATTCCGGCTGGGAGCAGGCAGGGAGCGCAGGGGAAAGGCTCAGAAACGGGAAGAATCATCCCAAAATTCCTGAAATGCCAGCTGGGATGGAGCAGGGAGTGCAGCAGGAGCAGGGAAAGGCAGAGAGAGGCTCAAAAACAGGAGAAATGACCCCAGAATTCCATCTGGGATGGAGCAGGGAGTGCAGCAGGAACAGCAGGGAAAGCAGCACAGGACAGGCAGCAGCATCCCAGAATTCCGGCTGAGGTGGAGCAGGGAGTGCAGGAACAGCAGGGAAAAGCTCAAAAACAAAGGAAATCATCCCAAAAATCCCATCTGGGAGCAAGCAGGGAGGGCAGAAGCAGGGAAAGACAGGGAGAGGGTCCAAACCAGGAGGAATCATCCCAAAATTCCTGAAATTCCAGCTGGGAGAAAGCAAGCAGTGCAGGAGCAGCAGAGAGGCTCAAAACCAGGAGAAATCATCCTGGAATTCCAGCTGGGATGGAGCAGGGAGTGCAGATGGGAAAGGCAGGGACAGCCCCAAAAGCAGGAGGAGCCATCCCAAAAATCCCGGAATTCCAGCTGGGATGGATGGAGTAGGGAGTTCAGAACAGCAGGGAAAGGCAGGGACAGCCCCAAAAGCAGGAGGAGCCATCCCAAAAATCCCGGAATTCCAGCTGGGATGGAGCAGGGAGTGCAGGAACAGCAGGGAAAGGCAGGGACAGCCCCAAAAGCAGGAGGAGCCATCCCAAAGAGGCAGGAACAGGCATCAGCATCCCAAAATTCCGGCTGGGATGGAGCAGGGAGTGCAGCAGGAGCAGGGAAAGGCAGGGAGAGGCTCCAGCAGGGGGAAAAATTAAAAGGGAAGGAGGAAACAGGAAAGAAAATTCCAGGAAAAACACAGCAGCATCTGCGGGATGCTCTGGTGCTTCCATGTAGGAGAATCCCAGGAAAAGCTGGGATGAGGATTCCAAGCAGGGATGAGAATTCCAAGGGAGGGATGGATGAGGATTGCAAAGGGATGGATGAGTGTTCCAAGGGATGGATGAGTGTTCCAAGGGATGGATGAGTGTTCCAAGGGATGGATGAGGATTCCAAGGGATGGATGAGGATTCCAAGGGATGGATAAGGATTCCAAGGGATGGATGAGGATTCCAAGGGATGGATGAGGATTCCAAGGGATGGATGAGGATTCCAAGGGATGGGTACCTTGGGCTGGAACGCCGCGCGGAGCTTGGCCGGCTCCGCGTCCCGCCGGGATTCCGGCCGGGATTCCTCTCCGGACTCGCCCTCGCTGTAGCTCTCGAACTCGCTGGAGCTCCAGCCCAGGTCCTGCCCCAGGCGCGTCCCCTCCCCGCGCTGCACCTCGGCGTAGATCAGCCCCGCGCCTGCCGGCACGGAATTCCCAACGCATTCCCATCCCCATTCCTGCTCCATCCCCGCTCCATTCCCATCCCCGCTCCATTCCCATTTCATTCCCATCCCCGCTCCATTCCATCCCCACTCCATTCCCATCCCTGCTGCATTCCCATCCCCGCTCCATTCCTATCCCCGCTCCATTCCCATTTCATTCCCATTCCCATTTCATTCCCATTCCATTCCCATTCCCGCTCCATTCCCATCCCCGCTCCATTCCCATCCCCGCTCCATTCTCATCCTCGCTCCATTCCCATCTCCACTCCATCTCCACTCCATTCCCATCTCATTCCCATTCCCGCTCCATTCCCATTCCATTCCCTTCCCTGCTGCATTCCCATCCCTGCTCCATTCCCTCTCCATTCCATTCCCAACCCTGCTCCAAATCTCATCCCCGCTCCATTCCCATCCCCGCTCCATTCCCATTCCGTTCCCCTCCCCACTCCATTCCCATTCCGTTCCCATCCCCATTCCCGCTCCACTCCCAATTTTCCTGCTCCATTCCCGCTTTTCCCTGCACTCCCAAGCCGTGGGAATTCTGGGCTTTGTTTGGAAGGGAGTTGGGATGCATGGATGGATCCAGGAGCCGATCCCGGCTCCTGGATCCATCTGGGAGTGACGGGAATGAGGGGGATAGAGGAAGGGGAATGAGGGAGGAAGGAGAGGAAGGAGAGGAAGGAGAATTTGGGGAATTGGGGAATCCTAGTGCAGAACTCCATTCCCATTCTCTGGAACCCTCAGGGTCCTGCAGCCCTCTGGGAGCGGCTCCATCCCTCCCAGATCCCGGGATTTCCCTGGTTATTCCCACCCACAGCCTCCTGGAGAATGGGATTCTCCTTCTTGACAGAAAATGGGATGGGGGCCCCTGGAAAACCGGGAAGAGGCGGCTCCCGGCTGGAAAAGCAGGAAGAGCGCTCCCGTACCATCCTGCTCCACATCCAGGCCCTCGCAGGGAACGTCGTCGTAGATGACCTCGTCCTCCACCTCCGGGAAGGAGAAACGCTCCCCTGGAAACCCCAGGATCGGGATCGGGATCGGGATCAGCAAACCGGGACCCCAACGGGGCGCAGAAACCTTCCCGAGCCCACCGGGGGTTATCCCGGGGGTTATCCCGGGGGTTATCCCAGGGGTTATCCCAGGGGTTATTCCGCGGTTATCCCGGGGGTTATCCCGGGGGTTATCCCGGGGGTTATCCCGGGGGTTATCCCGGGGTTATCCCAGGGGTTATCCCAGGGGTTATCCCGGGGGTTATCCCAGGGGTTATCCCAGGGGTTATCCCGGGGTTATCCCGGGGGTTATCCCGCGGTGTATCCCGGGGGTTATCCCAGGGGTTATCCCAGGGGTTATCCCGGGGGTTATACCAGGGCTTATCCCAGGGGTTATCCCAGGGCTTATCCCAGGGGTTATCCCAGGGCTTATCCCGGGGGTTATCCCGGGGGTTATCCCAGGGGTTATCCCACGGTTATCCCGGGGGTTATCCCCAGGGGTCATTCCCGCGGTTATCCCAGGGGTTATCCCAGGGTCATCCCGCGGTTATCCCAGGGGTTATCCCAGGGGTTATCCTGCGGTTATCCCGGGGGTTATCCCAGGGGTTATCCCAGGGGTTATTCCGCGGTTATCCCAGGGCTTATCCCGGGGCTTATCCCGGGGCTTATCCCGGGGCTTATCCCGGGGGTTATCCCGGGGGTTATCCCGGGGGTTATCCCGGGGTTATCCGGGGGCTTATCCCGGGGATTATCCCGGGATTATCCCGGGGTTATCCCGCGGTTATCCTGGGGTTATCCCGGGGGTTATCCCGGGGGTTATCCCGGGGGTTATCCCAGGGGTTATCCCAGCCTTTCCTCACCTCGGCAGATGCTCTCCCTCTTCCAGGTGCGGCTCCGGATCTGGGAATCTCCTCCGGCCTCACCGTTGCTCACCTGTGCTGGGATCCTGCAGGGGCATTCCAGGGAAAAATCCCTCAGGATCGGGGGCAAAGCCCCCGGGATCAGGGGCTCCCAAAGCTCCCACCCACTGTCACCCCCATTCCCAACACAGGAACAAAATAAGGAATTTTTTAAAGGAATTTCCCCCCTCCCCATCTGCTCCTTGGGATCCCAGGATTTAGGGACATCCCAGATTTTTAGGGACGTTCTGAAAAAAAGCTCAGGGACAGTGGAAAAGATCCCAAAATCCCGGAGTTCTCCTGCCTGGAGCTCTTTGAAATGCGGAGAAGTTGGGGGAAACTGAGGCACGGCCGCAGCTGCGACATCAAATGGAGGGGACGGATCCCAAAGATCCATCACGGGAGCCAAAATCCCAACAAAATCCCGGAATTCCCATCAAAACCTCCTGAAACCCCCTGAAATCCCAGGAAACTCCCTGGAAACCCCAGGAAACTCCCTGGAAATCCACCAGAACCCCAAAACTCCCGGGAAATGCCACAAAATGCCCCAAATCCCACCAGAACCCCCAAAATTCCCTGGAAATCCCAGGAAATGCCCCAAATCCCACTCACCCTTCCTGGGTCTCCATCTCCAGCCCTTCTGCAGGGAAGGAAAGCAAAGAGAAACAATGCTGGCACCCCGGGATGTATCGGGAATACCGGGAATGAGCAGGAATTCCACATGGGAATGAGCAGAAATTCCACAGGAGAATACTGGGAATTCCACACTGGGAATACTGGGAACACTGGGAATTCCACACCAAGAATGAGCAGGAATTCCACATGGGAATACCGGGAACTCCATACCAGGAATAAACAGGAATTCCATATTGGGAATGAGCAGGAATTCCACACCAGGAATGAACAGGAATTCCACATTGGGAATGAACAGGAATTCCACAAGGGAATATCGGGAATTCCACACCAGGAATACCGGGAATGCTCCTCACCGGAGCTGGGTGGGCGCCGCCGGCGCGGGGGCGCCTGGAGAGCGACGTCAGCACCGGGATCGGCTCCGGGATCAACTCCGGGATCAGGGCAGGGATCAGCTCCCGAATCCGAGTCCTCGTCCTCCCCCTCCTCCTCCTCCTCGCTGTCCTCCAGTTCAAAGGCCTGGCCCAGCTCCTCCATCCCCGCGGGGCCGGGGGGATCCGGGGGGGATCCTGCACGGAAAACATGGAATGGGCGCGGGAGAGTGGGAAATGGGGATGGGGAGGGTGGGGAGGAAGGGAGGGGATGGAAAAGGGGATGGATGGAAAAAAGGGGTGGAGGAAAAGAGGGATGGAGGAAAAAAAGGATGGAGATGGGAGATGAGAAGGGAGATGGAGACAAAGGAGGGAGAAGGAGGATGCAGGAGATGGAGGAGATGGAAAAGGGGATGGAGGAGATGGAAAAGGGGATGGAGGAGATGGAGGAGATGGAAAAGGGAGATGGAGGAAAAGGGGGTGGAGATAAAGTGGGAGGGAGAAGGGGGATGGAGGTGGAGGAAGAGGAGGAAGAGAAGGATGAAGGGAAAAGGGAGGGAGGAGATCGAGGAGGGAAATGGAGGAAGAGGAGGGAGAAAAAGGGATGGAGGAGGAGAATGGGGATGGAGAAAACCAGGGAAAAGGGATGGAAATGGAGGATGGAAAAGGGGACAGAGGAGAGGGAAGAGGAAGGGGGATGGAGGAGGAAAAGAGGGATGGAGATGGAGATGGAGATGGAGATGGAGATGGAGATGGATGGATGGAGATGGAGAGGAGTGGAGATGGAGATGGAGATGAGATGGAGAATGGAGATGGAGATGGAGATGGAGATGGAGATGGAGATGGAGGGGAATGGGGCCAGAGAGAGAGGAGGAAAAGGGGGATGGGGGAAGAGGAGGAAGGAGGGGATGGAGGAGACAGAATGGATGGAGGGGGAGGAAATGAGAAGGGGGATGGGGATAGAGGAGGGAGAAGAAAGGGGATGGAGGGGAGATGGGGATGGGAAAAGCAGGGAAGGAGGAACGGAAATGGCAGACGGAAAAGGGGTTGGAGGAGGAAGAGGGGGATCGGCCCCACGGCATCAGGAATGACACGGACTGCAGGGCAGGAGCCCCAGCTCGTTGGAGCCCCTTCCCTCGTACCCTGGTCGGTCAGGAACCAACACACCTCCCTCGGGGCTAGGCAGGGAGAACCCCCGGGGGAAACATCCCAGGAAAACAGCTCGCTCCAAACACCACCGGCAGATTTCTCACCCTTTGTTCCCAATTCCTTCTCGCTGCCTCCCTAAAACTTCCCAGACCAATCCATGGGAAAGCTCACCCAGCTTCCCCTCGCTCCCTGAGCAGGCTGTCACATCCACAGGGGATGGAGGAGGAGAGGGAAAAGGGGCACGGGAATGGAGGAAAAGGGGAGGGAGATGGAGAACGGGAGGGAACGAGGAGGGAGAGGGATGGGAAGGGACACGGGAATGGGGGGAGGGAACCAGAGAACCAGGGAACAGGGAAATAGGGAATCAGGGAAATAGGGAAACAGGGAAATAGGGAAACAGGGAAATAGGGAATCAGGGAAATAAATAGGGAAACAGGGAAATAATCAGGGAAATAGGGAACAGGGAAACAGGGAATCAGGGAGTCAGGGAAATAGGAAACCAGAGAACCAGGGAACAGGGAAATAGTAAAGAGGGAAATAGGAAATGGAGAATCAGGGAAATGGGGAATCAGGGAAATGGGGAATCAGGGAACCAGAGAAATAGGGAATAGGGGAGTCAGGGAGATAGGAAACCAGAGAACCAGGGAATCGGGGAAACAGGGAACCAGGGAACAGGGAAATAGGGAATCAGGGAAATAGGGAATCTGAGAGTCAGGGAAATAGGGAACAGGGAACCAGGGAGATGGGGAATTGGGGAAGTAGGGAACCAGGGAACCAGGGACGGAGCACAGGACCAGCAGCCCCCAGGATCCAAGAGCCCGGCAGGTTTTCCCAATCCCGGGAGGCTCCAGCTGGGATATCCAAGATACCCTGGGTGCTGCTCCCTCCTTCCCACCCCGGGCTGGCTGTCCCATTCCCAAAATTCCCAAAATCCCCAAATTCCCGAAGCCGAGGCTGACAGTACCTACTGCGGGCGGGGGGGGCGAGGCCATGGCGGGGGGGGCTCAGCTGCTCCAGGGGCGTTCCTGCGGAAAACAGGGAAAAACGGCTGGGAAAGGGGGGAAAATGGCTGGGAAAGGGGGGAAATGGCTGGGAAAGGGGGGGAAAATGGCTGGGAAAGGGGGAAAACAGTTAGGAAAGGGTGGGGAAAAAAGATGGGAAAGGGGAAAAAGCGTTGGGAAAGGGTGGGAAAAGGGTTGGAAAAAAGGGTTGGAAAAGGGTTGAGAAAGGGGGGAAAAGGGTTGGGAAAGGGGGAAAAAGGTTTGGGTAAGGGGAGAAGGTTTGGAAAAGAGGGAAAAGGTTGGAAAAGGGGGAAAGGGGGAAAAAGGGTTGGAAAAGGGTTTGGAAAGGGTTGGGAAAAGGGGATCAGCCCCAATCCCAGCCCTGGAAAGGACCAGGAGGCTCCAGCTCAGGCAGGGAGCTGGGAACGGCTCAGGGAGAATTTATCCCAGGAATTGCGGGGAAGTGCCAGGATCGGTCTGGGATCGATGCAGGGATCGATGGAGCATCCGCCCGGAAAGCGGAGAGCGCCTGGAGGGCACCGGGGAGGGCGGCAAGGTCGGAGCCTTGGGAGGGTCCCAAGGGATGATCCCAGGAAAGGTTGGGATCTTCCCTCCTGGAATTCTTTTCCTGGAGTGGGAACCTCTCCTGGGTCACCCCACCTGGGAATTTTCCCTGTGGATGCGACGCCAAGCGAGCCAGAAATCCAAGAGAAGAATCCACAAAAACCGGGAGAAAAATCCCAAAAAACCGGGAGAAAAATCCCCCAAAAAAATGAGGTGAATCCACAAAAAAAACCAGGAGATTAATCCACAAAAAAAATGGGAGAAGAACTTCCAAAATCCCAGGAGAAGAATCCTCAAAAACTGTGAGGAAAAATCCCCCAAAAAACCAGATGAATCCACAAAAACCCAGGAGATCAATCCCCAAAAACCAGGAGATGAATCCACAAAAAAAACCAGGAGACCAATCCACAAAAACATGGGAGATGAATCCCCAAAAACCAGGAGAAGAATTTCCAAAATCCCAGGAGAAGAATCCAGAAAAACCAGGGGAAGAATTCTCTGGGAATTCTCGGTCCCGGAGCCGGAGGTTCCCGGGACACCGAGAATTCCCAGTTTCTGCAGAGCCAGAAAAAGCCTCAAAGTTGGGAATCCTCAGGAAAAACAACCCCAGGATTTGGATTTGGATTTGGATTGGGATCCGGCCCCTTCCCACGGCGGGTCCCTCTCCCAGCGGGAATCTCGGCCCATCCCAAATTTATCCAGGGAAAAGGTCACTCCCGTTTGGAGCGCTGAGCTCAGCCCAGCCCAGCCCGGATTTATCCCAGGCCTCCAAAATAATCCCGGGATTGGGATGGATCCAAGGGAAAAGGGGATTTTTGCTGGAGTGTTCCACGCTGTCAAGGGTGGGAACATCCCGGGAGCGAAACGGATCCCGTGGGATGAGGGAAAAATGGGATCTGTGGGAATGCACAGGGAGAGGAAGAGCGGGAAGCGGGAAAATCCAGGGGTGGGGGATGGGAATGGGGAATGGGGATTCCGGGAGCTGCAGGGGATCCATGGAAATAAACTGGGAGAGGAAAATCGGGAAGCAGGAGTCCATGGAAATGAACTGGGAGAGGAAAATCAGGATTCAGGATAATCCAGGGATGTGGGGATGGGGAATCACACCTGGGAGTTTTGGGAGCTGCAAGGGATCCATGGAAATAAATTAGGAGAGGAAAAACGGGAAGCGGGAGAGGAAAAACGGGAAGCGGGATCCATGGAAATGAAGTGGGGCAGGAAAAAGGGGATGCAGGAGAACCCAGGGATGTGGGATGGGGATGGGAAGATCCCTGGGAATGGGGATTCCCAAGGAGGCCCCAGCCCCGGGAGCAGCGGGATCCAAACCCCGGCCCAGCCCGGCCTCTCCCATCCCGGGGTATTTTTATCCTGGGATATTTTTATCCCTGGCACCGGAGCTGCTGCCTGGGGGAGCCGCTGATGGATCCGTCCCAGGATCATCCCGGGATCATCCCAGGGATCCAGATCCATCCTGGGATCATCCTGAGCCCTTCCCATGGATCCAGATCCATCCCAGGACCATCCCAGGGATGTGGATCCAGATCTGCCCCGGGATCATCCCAGGGATCCAGATCCATCCTGGCATCCTCTCAGGGATCTGGATCCATCCCAGGACCGTCCCACGGATCCGGAATCATCCCACTGGGATTGGATCAGGGATTGGGAACACTGGGGGGAAATCCAGGATCCATCCCAGAGGGGAATCTGGGATCCATCCCAGTGGGAAATCCGGGATCCATCCCAGTGGGATTTGCTGGGAATCTGCCCCGCCCTGCTGCTAATCCCAGGAATAAATAACAGGGAATGATTAACTGGGAATCAATAAACCATAATCTTCCCCAAAATCCCCTTCATTTGGCCCCAAAAATTCCCTTTATTTTTCTCCAAAATTCCCCTCATTTCCCCCAAAACTCCCTTTCATTAGGCCCCAAAATTCCTTTTATTTACCAAAAAAGAATTCCTTTCATTTGTCCCAAAATCCCCTTTATTTTTGTTACCGACGGGAACTTCCCTTCCCATTCCCGGCTTTTTGGGAGTTTTAAATCCAATCCTTAGGGGAAAACTGGGAATTTTTGCGTGGGAATAACAGAGGGAACAGCCTGGGCAGTGGGGAGGGCTCATCCCAATGGGAAAACCTCTGGATATTGGAATATGGGGGTGGGAATGGGGATCTGGGGGTGGGAACGGGGATTTCCAGGTGGATCCAGGGATTTGGGGGTGGTAATGGACATTTCTGGGTGAATCCATGGATTTGGGGTGGGAACGGGGATTTCCGGGTGGATCCAGGGATTTGAGGCAGATTTTTGGGAAGCAGGGGCAGCAGGAAAATCGGGAATGGCTGTGACAGCAGCGAGCACCGGGCGGGCTCTTCCCGCAGGGAAAACCTCTGGATGCGGGAGTTTGGGGGTGGAAATGGGGATCTGGGGCTGGATCCAGGGATCTGGGGCTGGATCCAGGGATCTGGGGCCGGTGGATCCAGGGACATGGGGCTGGGTTTTTGGGAAGCAGGGGCGGCAGGAAAAGCGGGGATGGCTGGGGCAGGGATCAGCCGGGAAAAGCCCGGGAAGTTGGGGGCTGGGGGCGGATCCCGGGATTTCGGGGAGCCGGGAATGCGCTGACCTGGGCAGGCCGCGGCCGCCGCTCGGTGTCCGCATGGGCCGCGGGCCGGGAAGGGCCGATCCCGGCGGGATCCGCTGCCCGCGGGATCCCGGGATCCTCCCGGGGCTCTCCCGGCTCCCGGGGCTGGGCCCGCAATTCCCGGAGCGCGGCGGGAGCGCCGGGCCCGGCCCGGAGCCGCTTCCAGCGGAGCGAGGGATGCCGGGATTTGGGAATCATCGCCTTCCCTCCTCCCCTTCCTCCTCCTCCTCCTCCTCCTCCTTTCCTGCCTTTCCTCTTCCTGCTCTTCCCGCTTTTCCTGCCTTTCCTCCTCCCGCTTCTCCTGCTTTTCCTGCTCCTCTTTTCCCTCCTTTTTCTCATTTTCCTCCTCCCGCTTTTCCTGCTCCTCCTTCTCCTGCTTATTCTTCTTCTTTTCCTTCTCCTCTTTTTCCTCCTTTTCCTCCTCCTCCTTTTCCTGCTCCTCCTTTTCCTTCTCTTCCCTTTCCTGCTTTTCCTTCTTCTCTTTTCCCTCCCTTTCCTCTTCCTCCCTTTCCTTCTTTTCCTGCTTTTCCTCCTCCTGCTTTTCCCCCCTTTTCCAGGTCTTGCGAGGGAAAACCTTTTCCCGGATTATTTTTGGGAAGCAGCAAAAGTCGGCACGGGGCTTTGTGAATTAAAGGAAATTTTCCTGGGTTTTTGGGAATTGAAATTATTTTCCTGATTTTTCCTGGGTTTTTTCCTTCTTCTGAGAATTAGAGTGATTTTTCTGGAGCTTTTTTCCTGGGATTAAAGTGAATTTTCCCGTATTGTTTTGTTTGTTTTTTTTCCTGGGAATTTGAGTGTTTTTCCTGGAGCTTTTTCCAGGGATTTAAAGTGATTTTTCTGAAGGTTTTTTCCTGGAAATAAATTTAATTTTCCTGGTTTGTTTTTTGTTTTGGTTTTGTTGTTTTTTGGGGTTTTTTTTTTTGGGGGGGGGGGGTGTTTTGGTTTTTTCCCCAGAAATTAAAGTGAAATTAATTAAATTTTCTGGAGCTGTATCCTGGGATTTACAGTGATTTTTCCTGGGATTTACAGTGATTTTCCCAGAGTTTTGTGGGTTTTAAGTGATCTTTCTGGAGGCTTTTCCTGGAATTTCCAGTGATTTTTCCTGGGATTGACGCTGATTTTTCCAGAGTTTTTTGGGAATTACAGTGATTTTTCCAGCCCTTATTTCCAGCCCCCTGTCCCAGCCCATACCCGGAGATGCCTCCTGGGATGGGGGAACACTGATCCCAAAAATCCCCCTCTGGAGAGGCCGGGGGGAGCAGAGCACAGCTGGGTTTGGGATGGCTCCAACCCCTTGGAAAAATCCCGGAATTCCAGACCTTGGATCCTCCATCCCAAGGGGATCAGCCTTGGGATCCAACCCTTGCCAGGTGCTTTTTTGGGATCCAACCCTTTCCCAGCGTTTTTCTTGGGGCTGATCCAACCCTTTCCCACAGGTTTTTTTTTGGAATCCAACCCTTTCCTGATGATTTTTTGGGTGTTTATTTTGGGGGGATCCAACCCTTTCCTGGTGGTTTTTTTTGGAATCCAACCCTTTCCCACAGGTTTGGTTTTTTTTTTTTTTTTTAATCCAACCCTTTCCCACAGGTGTTTTTTTGGGATCCAACCCTTTCCCACAGGTGTTTTTTTGATCCAACCCTTTCCCGGTGGGTTTTTTTTTGGGATCGGGGATGCACACACCCCAAATCCGCCCCTCCAGAGCCCCCCCCGGGCGCGCATTCCCGACCCAATCCCGGTTTTCCAGCCTCCCCCATCCCAGAAAAGCTCACCTGGGCTGGGAGAAGCGGGAGCGCGCCGGGAATTTCCGCGCGGAGCGGCGGCCGGGCCGGGCCGGGCGGGGCCGGGCGGGAGCGGGGCCGGGCTCCAGCCGAGCCTGAAATTCCAGGGGATCATTCCAGGGGATCGGCCGGGCGTGCGGGGAGCCGGGACCGCACCGGGAAGTGGCCCGAGCTGGGATTTCGGGATGGGGAATCCAACGGGAAGTGATCCGAGCTGGGATTTTGGGATGAGGAATTCATGGGAATTGGTCCGAGCTGGGATTTTGGGATGGGAAATAATGGGAGTTATCCAAACTGGGATTTCTGATGGGGAATCCACCAGGAATTATCCAAACTGGGATTTTGGGATGGGGAATCCACCGGGAATTATCCAAACTGGGATTTTGGGATGGGGAATCCACTGGGAAGAGATCTCAGCTGGGATTTTGGGATGTGGAATTCATGGGAATTGGTCCGAGCTGGGATTTTGGGATGGGAAATTAATGGGAATTATCCAAACTGGGATTTCTGATGGGGAATCCACTAGGAAGAGATCTGAGCTGGGATTTTGGGATGGGGAATTAATGGGAATTGTCCAGCTGGGATTTCAGGATGGGGAATCCACAGGGAATCGATCCAAGATGGGATTTCTGATGGGGAATTCACTGGGAATTGTCCAGCTGGGATTTCGGGATGAGGAATTAATGGGAATTGCCCAGCCAGGATTTCTGCATGGGGAATTATCTAGCCTGGGATTTTGGGATGGGGAATTCACTGGGAATTGTCCAGCTGGGATTTCTGGATGTGGGATCCCCCCCAGAGTGGCTCCATGGCCGGGGCAGGGCAGAACCAGGAAATGATCCCAAAATCCCCAGGAGTGACTTTTCCAGGGGATTTGATGGTTCCTGGCTTGGGAAAAAATTCCCAAAAAGTTCAGCAAGGTGGGTTGGATCAGCCCGGAAAAATTTGGGATGGAGAGCTTGGAATGAGGTCAGGCCACAGGGGTCGGATCCAGCCTGTGGATCCTGGATCCAGGGAAAATTTGGGATGCAGAGCCTGGGATTGGATCCAGGACAAAGCTGGGGATGGAGAGCTGGGAATGGGATCAGGTCACAGGAGTGGGATCCTGCCCATGGACCCCAGAGCCAGGGAAAACTGGGAATTCTCAGGCCAGGAGGGGTCACAGGGGTCAGATCCCACCCATGGATCCTGGATCCAGGGAAAATTTGGGATGCACAGCTTGAGATGGCATCATTCCACAGAGATTGGATCCAGGGAAATGGGGGATGCAGAGCTGGGGATGGGCTCAGCCCCCATGGACATGGCCGTGGATCCTGGATCCAGGGAAAACTGGGAATGGGATCCTCTTGGGAATTGGGCCCCAGGGGCCGGATCCCAGTGGTGGATCCCAGAATTCCCTGGGACGTTGGAAATGGGATCCCAGGGCTGGGATCCCAGAATTCCCCAGGATGCTGGAATGTGGAATTCCTGGGATGTTGGGATGTGGAATTTTCCGGGATGATGGGAATGTGGTACTCCCTGGGATGTTGGGAAAAGGGTCCCAGGGCTGGGATCCTGGAGTTCCCCAGGATGTTGGGAATGGGGTCCCAGGGCTGGGATCCTGGAGTTCCCCAGGATGTTGGGAATGGAGTCCCAGGGCTGGGATCCTGGAATTCCCCAGGATTTTGGGAATGTGGAACTCCCGGGATGTTGGGAATGAGGAATTCCCAGGATGTTGGGAACAGGGTCCCAGGGCTGGGATCTCAGAACTCCCGGGATTTTGGGTTCCCATCCCTGCCCAGCCCTCACGCTCCCCCTGGGAGCCAACCCATGCAGATGTATGCAAACGTATGCAAATGAGGGGCGGGGACCGCCCGAACCGGTCTGGGCGGGATCCGGGCGGAGCCGGGAATGGGAAACATCCGGGCGGGACCGGGCGGGACCGAGGTCCGCCTCGGCTGCCCCGGGATCACCCCCGGGATCACCCCCGGCATCACCCCCGGCATCACCCCCGGGATCACCCCGGGATCACCCCGGGATCACCCCCGGGATCACCCCCGGGATCACCCCGGGATCACCCCGGGATCACCCCCGGGATCACCCCCGGGATCAGCCCGGGATCAGCCCGGGATCACCCCCGGGATCACCCCCGGGATCACCCCCGGGACCACCCCCGGCATCACCCCCGGGATCACCCCGGGATCATCCCCAGTGACCAGCCCGGGATCAGCCCGGGATCAGCCCGGGATCACCCCCGGGATCATCCCCGGGATCATCCCCCGGATCACCCCTGGATCACCCCCGGGATCAGCCCCGGGATCACCCCCGGGATCACCCCGGGATCACCCCCGAGATCACCCCGGGATCACCCCCGGCATCACCCCCGGCATCACCCCCGGGATCACCCCCGGCATCACCCCCGGGATCACCCTGGGATCACAGCCTTGGAGCTGGGTCCTGGGCTTATAGTCACATGTTTATATTTATATTTATATTTATATTTATATTTATATTTATATTTATATTTATATTTATATTTATATTATATTTATATTTATATTTATATTTATATTTATGTTACACTTATATTTATATTTATACTTATGTTTACACTGTATATTTATACTTATAGTTCCGTATATTTACATTTATAGTTATATTTATGGCTATAGTTATAGTTTAGTTATAGTTCAGTTTAGTTATAGTTTTATTTGTACATATTTATATTTACAGTTATAATTGTATTTATAGTTATAGTTCAGTCACAGTTACGGTTGTATTTGCATACATTTATAGTTATAGTTATTGTTATATTTGTATATATTTATAGTCACAGTTATAGTTTAGTTATAGTTATAGTTGTATATATTTATATTTATAGTTTTATATTTATATTTACGTGTACACTTATTAAAATTATTTTATATATTATATTTACATGTATGATTATGTTTATAAAAATTAATTATATTTATATTTACAGGTGTATTATATTTATTAAATGAGTTCTATTTATAATTATATTTATACTTATCTTGGTTTTGTTTTAGTTTTAGTTTCATTTTTATATTCCTGTGCATACTTACATTTATGTTTATATTAATATCTGCATTATGTTTATATTTATTTACACAATTTGGTTTTAATGTTTATATTACAAGTATACCTTTATGTTTATTATTTATAATTTATATTGTCTATTCCTAGTTATACTGCTATATTTATAGTTTATATTTGTTTTTTGGTGGTGTTTGTATTTGTATTTGTATTTGTGTTTAAATTCAAATTTAGCTTTGTATTTGATATCTATATTTACATCTATACATTGATATTGATATTTATGTTTTATATTTTATGTTCTATATTTATATTTTATATTCCTATTTATATTTACTGTAATATTTGCATTTGTACTTGTGTTCGTGTTTATATTCAAATTCAAATTTATATTCAAATCAAAATTGCATTTTGATTGTTATGTTTACACTTACACGTACAAGATTTTTATGTATATTTATATTTTCTGTTCCTATTTACACTTGCAGTTTTATTCACATTTGTATTTGTGTTTGTGTTCAAATTTATCTTTGTATTTTTAATTTAAATTTAAACTTATATTCATGCCCGCATTCATGTTTATATTTATTTAAAGTTTATATTTACAACTTTACATTTATCTCAAAGATCTTTGTTTGTGTTCTTGTTTATATTTGTATTTCCATGGTTTTGTTATATTTCTGGTTTATGTTTCTTTTTATACTTTCTTATTTATAGTCACACTTGTGGTTTTGTTTATATTTATATTTACCTTTATATTTATACTTGTATTTACATTTTTGTTTATGTTTATGTTTATATGTGTATGTGTATTTGTATGTAATTTTATATTTATATTTATATTTATATTTATATTTATATTTATATTTATTTTATTTTATATAAATTTTATATAAATTATATATAAATTTATATTTATATTTATATATGTATTTGTATTTATATATGTATTTGTACTTGTATGTAGTTTTGTACTTATATTTAATTTATATTATTTGTATTTATATTGTATTTGTATTTATATTTATATTTGTATTTATATTTATATTTATATTTATATTTATATTTATATTTATATTTATATTTGTATTTATATTTGTATTTATATTCCTGTTTAAATCCACATTCACTTTTCTATTTCTTTTAAAGTTTTTGTTTATACCTTTACCTCTCTATTCAAATTTCCATTTCTACATTTACATCTAATTAAATATGTCAATATTCAAATTTCCTCATTTGAATATGTATTTAATTAATCCTTCCAGAACTTTCAGCACTCATCAGGACTGTTTATTACCCGCCTTAATGAGGCAGGGAATGGCCTCCATTCCCAGAAATTCCGGGATTTCCCCAGCATTCCGGCCACGGGAGGCTGCCCCTGCTGGATCCCTCCCCCAGGAATATCCCAGCTTTCCCAGGCATTATTCTCGAGTTAACACCGGGATTTTCACAGAAATCCATGGAATTCTGGCATCATTCCCACCCTTCCCAGGAATATCCCAGCTTTTCCAGGGGCTTTGGGAATATTCTCCACTTAAACACTGGGATTTGGACAGAAATCCATGGAATTCTGGGGCTTTAATGGCATTGTTCCCACCCTTCCCGAGGAATATCCCAACTTTTCCAAAGGATTTTGGGAGTGCTTTTGAATTGAACACCAGGATTTGGACAGAAATCCACGGAATCCTGGCATCGTTCCCACCCTTCCCAAGGAATATCCCAGCTTTTCCAAAGGATTTTGGGAATGTTTCTTAACTCAACACCTGGATTTGGGCAGAAATCCATGGAATTCTGGGGCTTTAATGGCATCGTTCCCACCCTTCCCAAGGAATATCTCAGCTTTTCCAAGGGGTTCTGGCAGTATTTTTGAGCTGAACACCTGGATTTGGACAGAAATCCATGGAATTGTGGGGCTGGAGCCGCTCCAGGGATGCCCTTTCCTGCCATCATTCCCTGGAAAGTTTTGGAACAACTTTCCCAAGGAATATCCCAACTTTTCCAAAGGATTTTGGGAATGTTTCTTAACACCAGGATTTGGGCAGAAATCCATGGAATTGTGGGGCTTTAATTGCATCATTCCCACCCTTCCCAAGGAATATCCCAACTTTTCCAGAGGATTTTGGGACATGGAACACCTGGAATTTGGCCATGGAGCCCCCCTTTCCTCCATCATTCCCTGGAAATCCCCGGAGCCCCTTTCCCAAGGGGGTTTTTGGGAAAGGCTCCCATGGAATGCCTGGGATCTGCTCCCTGGGAATTCTCAGCCTGGAGGGAATCTGGGATGGATCCCTGGGATCTGTGGGAGGCAGGAGAGGGGCAGGGCTGGGCCTGATTCCCGATCCCAAATCCCCCAAATCCGTTGGCACAGCTCAGAAGTTGAGTGGATCCAGAATCCCAACTCAGCCCTTGCTCCTTCCAAAGAAATTCCCCGCACATTCCCAGTAAAACCGACAAATTCCCAGCCAATTCCCAGCCAGGCCTTGGATCCGCTCCATCCCAAACTAAATTCTGGGAAAATCCCGTTTGTGTCACCCAGAGCCTGGAAAACCTCTGGAGCTGCAGCTGGGCTGGAAAAGGAGCCTGGGAAGGGCCTGGCATGGATCCCATCCCTGAATCCCACAGATCCCACAGATCCCATCCCTGAATCCCACAGATCCCATCCCTGAATCCCACAGATCCCACAGATCCCGTCCCTGAATCCCACAGATTCCATCCCTGAATCCCACGGATCCTGCTCCTGATCCCATCCCGATCCCAGCCCCCATTCCCAGGCTGCTCCCAAGGTTTCCTTCGTCCCAAGATTTCCACAGAGTCCTGCTGCAATTCCCTCTTCCCAAAGATTCCCATCCCTGGGGATGCAAATCCCTGAATCCCAGAGATCCCAATGCCATGGATATCCCAAATCCCTAAATCCCAGAGATCCCAACCCCATGGATCCCCTGACTATCCCATCCAGGGATACCTGGGAAGTGGATCTGAGGTTATCCCAGGTGTGACCATACAAATCCCCTTTCCCAGAGATCCCAATCCCATGGCTATCCCAGATCCCAGTCCCATGGATATCCCAGATCCCAGTCCCATGGATATCCCAGATCCCAATCCCATGGATATCCCAGAGATCCCAGTCCCATGGATATCCCTGATCCCAATCCCATGCCTATCCCAGATCCCAATCCCATGGCTATCCCAGATCCCAATCCCATGGCTATCCCAGATCCCAGTCCCATGGCTATCCCAGATCCCAATCCCATGGCTATCCCAGATCCCAATCCCATGGCTATCCCAAATCCCAGTCCCATGGCTATCCCAGATCCCAGTCCCATAGCTATCCCAGAGATCCAATCCCATGGATATCCCAGAGATCCCAATCCCATGGCTATCCCTGATCCCAATCCCATGGATATCCCAGATCCCAGTCCCATGGATATCCCAGATCCCAATCCCATGGATATCCCTGATCCCAGTCCCATGGATATCCCAGAGATCCCAATCCCATGGCTATCCCAGATCCCAGTCCCATGGCTATCCCAGATCCCAATCCCATGGCTATCCCAGATCCCAATCCCATGGCTATCCCAGATCCCAATCCCATGGATATCCCTGATCCCAATCCCATGGCTATCCCAGATCCCAGTCCCATGGATATCCCAGATCCCAGTCCCATGGCTATCCCAGATCCCAGTCCCACGGTTATCCCAGATCCCAATCCCATGGATATCCCTGATCCCAATCCCATGGCTATCCCAGATCCCAATCCCATGGCTATCCCAGATCCCAGTCCCATGGCTATCCCAGATCCCAATCCCATGGATATCCCTGATCCCAGTCCCATGGATATCCCAGAGATCCCAATCCCATGGCTATCCCAGATCCCAATCCCATGGCTATCCCAGATCCCAGTCCCATGGATATCCCAGATCCCAATCCCATGGATATCCCTGATCCCAATCCCATGGATATCCCTGATCCCAGTCCCATGGCTATCCCAGATCCCAGTCCCATGGATATCCCAGATCCCAGTCCCATGGCTATCCCAGATCCCAGTCCCACGGATATCCCTGATCCCAATCCCATGGATATCCCTGATCCCAATCCCATGGCTATCCCAGATCCCAATCCCATGGCTATCCCAGATCCCAGTCCCATGGCTATCCCAGATCCCACCCGGGAAGCTCCGGGGTTATCCCGGGTCAGCCGTTCCCGTTCCCGCTCCCTCGGAGCCACGGCAATTCCAGTTTTTCCGTCTCCCAGTAAAACCGGTTCCAGCCGGCCTGCCCCGGCCTGCCCCGACATTCCCGGCTCCCTATAAATCCCGGCCGGGCCTTTTGGGGGAAAATCCCCTTTTTAGGGATCCCGTTCCCATGGGAAGGCTGGAACAGCCCTGAGCCGGCCCCGCTTCCCTCGGAGCGCTCCCGGGATCATTCCGTGAGTAGGGAATTCACCTGGGGGGGCTGAACCCTTGTCCCTTCCTTCCCAGGCTTTTTGGGGGATTTTGGGGCTTTTCCATCGGAATTCCGCGGGCTCAGGGCCCATCCCAAAATTGCAATAAATTGAGGAATATCCCACATTTATCCCAGTGAAACATCCCAAGTTTATCCCAAATTTAATCCCAAATTTATCCCAGTGAAACATCCCAAATTTATCCCAGATTTATGCCCAAATTTCCCAAATTTATCCCAGTGAAATATCACAAATATATCTCAAATTTAATCCAAATTATCCCAAATTTAATCCCACATTTATCCCAGTCAAATATTCCAAATTTATCCCAGAAATATCCCAAATTTTCCAAATTTAGTCACAATTATCCCAAATTTACCCCAGCGAAATATTCCAAATCTGTCCCAGTGAAATATCCCAAATTTATCCCAAATATCCCAAATTTATTCCATCAAAATATTTCAAATTCATCCCAGTGAAATATCCCAAATTTATCCCAAATATTCCAATTTCATCCCAAATTCCCAAGGCACCACAAATTCCCATCCTTGCTATCAAGGATATTTTCTCCTGGTTATTAAAAAAAAAAAAAAACCTGGAATAAGGGGAGTGAGGGAAAAAAAAAACAAAACAAAAACACCTGGAATAAAGAGAAAATTTCCATTTATTTCCTGAAAAAATCCATTTTTTGGCATGTACATTTCTTTTTGGAGTGGGAAAAACCTTTGGAATAGGGCAATAAATTGATTTATTGGAGAATATTTGCTTTTGTTGTGGGGGGAGATATCCTTGCTAAATATGACATTTTTGGGGAAAAAAAAGTCCTTGGAACAAGTGAATTTAATTGTGGGGGGAAAATCCCTTTGGTTTTTGGGGGTATTTTTTGGGTGCATTTATTTTGGGGGGTAAAATCCATTTGGAATAAGTGAATTTTTCTTTTTTTGAGGGGGGAATCCATTGGAATAAGTGGAAATAATTCTGAGGGGGAAAAAATCCTTGGCTAAACACACATTTATTTTTTGGGAGGAAACCCCACAGAATCCGTGCATTTATGATTTTTTGGGAACCAATCCCACAGAATCCGTGCATTTATTATTTTTTGGGAACAAGCCCCATGGAATCTGTGCATTTATTATTTATGATTTTTTGGGGTAGAAACCCATGGGATCCTTACATTTATTATATTTTGGGGAACAAACCCCACGGAATACGTGCATTTATTATTTATGATTTTTTAGGAACAAACCCTATGGAATCCGTGTATTTATGATTTTTTTTTGACAACAAACCCTACTGAATCCTTACATTTATTAAATTTTGGGGTAGAAACCCCATGGAATCCATGCATTTATTATTTATGATTTTTTAGGAACAAACCCCATGGAATCCGTGCATTTATTATTTTTGGGGAACAAATCCCATGGAATCTGTGCATTTATTAAATTTTTGGGAACAAACCCCGTGGAATCCCTGCATTTATTATTTATGATTATTTTAGGAACAAACTCCATGGAATACGTGTATTTATGATTTTTTTGGGGAACAACCCCACTGAATCCTTACATTTATTAAATTTTGGGAAGAAACCCCATGGAATACGTGTATTTATTATTTATGATTTTTTGGGGTAGAAACCCCACGGAATCCTTACATTTATTATATTTTGGGAACAAACCCCATGGAATGCGTGCATTTATGATTTTTTTGGGGGAACAATCCCCATGGAATCCCTGCATTTATTATTTTTTGGGAACAAACCCTATGGGATCCGTGCATTTATTGTTTATGATGTTTTGGGGGTAGAAACCCCATGGAATCTGTGTTTTTAGCATTTTTTGAGAGCTAACCCCACGGATTCCTTACATTTTTTATTTTTTGGGGGAACAATCCCCATGGAATCCGTGCATTTATGATTTTTTGGGAACAATCCCCATGGGATCCGTACATTTATTATATTTTGGGAACAAACCCCACGGGATCCGTACATTTATTGTATTTTGGGAACAAACCCTATGGAATCTGTGCATTTATGATTTTTGGGAACAAACCCTATGGAATCTGTGCATTTATGATTTTTGGGGAACAAACCCCATGGAATCCGTACATTTATTATATTTTGGGAACAAACCCCACGGGATCCGTACATTTATTGTATTTTGGGAACAAACCCTATGGAATCTGTGCATTTATGATTTTTGGGGAACAAACCCCATGGAATCCGTGCACCAACCCCCTGCCACCAACACCCTACACCCACTTTTCCTCAGAGGAAAAAAAAAAAAAAAAAAAAGGAAAGAAAATAAAATCCCATTTCCCTCCCCTAAACCCCCAAATCCCCGGATCCCCCTTCCCAAGAACCCAGCGGGATGCGGAGGGCGGGAAGGATTGCGGGATTCGGGGCTGGCCCGGAGTCTTCCAGCCCTAAAGATGGAGCTGCTCGGCTCGGGGCCGCTCCCTCGCGGCCGCCGGGATCCGGGCTCCTCTCCCTTTCCCCTTTTCCTGCCCATCCATGTGGTTCTGTTTTGTATTGTCCCGCTCGCCCGCACTCCCGCTTCCAGGGGATTCGGTGGGTGGGATTTGAGGAGGAAAAAGAGAAAAGAGAAAAAGGGGGAGAGGGGAAAAAAAAAAAAAAAAAAGCAAACCGAGGAGGAGGGGGGAAAAAGAGAGGAAAAAAAAAACCACCCAAAATTACCTTTTTTTTTTTTTTTTTTTTTTTTTTTTTTTTTCTTTTCCTGCAACAGGAACCGCCACCAAAAATAGTGCAAAGGCCCCGCGCCGCCGCTTTCTTTATGCTGCACCTCTCGCCCTAAAATCAGGTTTGGAATTGGGGGGCTCAAAAAGTGGGATTTGGGGGGAGGGGGAGAGGGGTTTGGGGAGGGACGGGGGGGGGTGGAAAAATGGTTTAAAAAAAAAAAAAGGCAAAAAAAAAAAAAGGCGGATCCACGTGGTGCGAGGGGGGCAGACAGAGATCCCATTGTTCCAGGGAAATCTGGGAATGGGAAGGCGGGGGGGCGGCGGGCTGGACACGGGGGAGACCCCCGGGGGGGCCCTGCCCCCTCCCCGATCCACGAAATCGCCCCCACCCCAAAATCCAGCGGCAGCGCCCCGAGAGCGCCGGGGCTTTGGGGTTTTGGGGGTTCCGGGCAGTTTGGGGTGGGGATCAAGGAGGGGGGACCCCAAAACGCCCCCGGTGCTCCCCTTGCCCCGCCATCCCCTTTGTCTCCTGGCCCTTTTCCTGCCCCGGATCCCCACTGAGAACTCCCCCGCACCCCAAAAGCCCCGGGACCCTCCTGTGCACCCCAAATCTCCCGCGTCCCCCGTGTGCTCCCCTTTGCACCCCCTCCTTGCACCCCCTTTTCCAGCTCCCCCTCTTCCTGACCCCCTTTCCAAATCCCTTTTCCAGCCCCCCCTTTTCCAGACCCCATTCCCACCCCCTCCTCTCCCCCCAGCCCGGGGATCCCCTCTCTCCCCTCCCCCCGTGTCCCCCCCATCCCATGTCCCCCAAATCCCCCGTGTCCCCCCCATCCCATGTCCCCCAAATCCCCCGTGTCCCCCCCATCCCATGTCCCCCAAATCTGCCCTCATTTTCCCCCAAATCCCCGTGTCCCCCCCAGTCCCCCAAATCACCATGTGTCCCATCTGTCCACACAGATCCCCCGTGTGCTCCCCACCCCATGTCCCCCAAATTCTCCCATGTCCCCTCCCTGGGAATCACCTATGTCCCCACAAATCCCCTTCTTGCCCCAAACCCCCCATGTCCCCTGGCTGGGGGTCACCCTTGTCCCCATGTCACCCCCAAACCCCCCCATGTTCCCTGGCTGGGGGTCACCCTTGTCCCCATGTCACCCCCAAACCCCCCCATGTCCCCTGGCTGGGGATCACCCTTGTCCCCATGTCACCCCACTGGGGGTCACCCATGTCCCCCACATCCCCCCAGTTTCCCCACACTGGGAGTCCCCCCCATGTGCCCCTTTCTGTCCTGATCCCAGGTCCCCCCATTTCCTCCCCCATGTCCCTTCTCTGTCCCCCTCTCTGGGGGTCCCACCTCTTATCCCCCCAAGGTCACCATGGTGGGTTCCCCCTTTTCCCCTCCAGCTGGGGTCCCTTCTGTCCCCACACCGTGTCCCCCTGCCCCCATCTCTCCTCACCCCTTGTCCCCCTGCATCCCCTCCATGTCCCACTCACGGGGGTCTCCTCTTTCTGCTCCCATCCCGTCTCCCCTCATATCCTGCCCATCTCCCCTCACCCCCTGTCCCCCTATGTCCCCCATGTCCCCTCACCCCATGTGCCCCCGTGTCCTCTCACGCCATGTCCCCTCTCATCCCCTCCACACTCCCCCCACAGCGGCTCCCGCTCTGTCCCCATCTCCCCTCACCTCATTTTCCCCTCACCCCACATCCCCCATTTCCCCTCTGTCCCCATTTCCCCTCACTGTCCCCCCTCACTGTGTCCCCATCTCCCCTCACTGTGTCCCCATCTCCCCTCACTGTGTCCCCTCACTGTCCCCCCTCACCCCACATCCCCCATTTCCCCTCACTGTCCCCCCTCACTGTGTCCCCATCTCCCCTCACTGTGTTCCCTCACTGTCCCCCCTCACCCCACATCCCCCATTTCCCCTCTCTGTCCCCATCTAACCTCACTTCCCCCTCACCCCACATCCCCATTTCCCCTCTGTCCCCATTTCCCCTCACTGTCCCCCCTGACGTCGTGTCCCCATCTCCCCTCACCGCGTGTCCCGGTGTCTGTCTGTCTGTCTGTCTGTCTGTCTGTGTGCGGCGGCTGACGCGGTCCCGCAGCCATGCCCCGCAGGAAGGCGGCGGGGCCGCCCTGGGACACTGCGGGCCCGGGCCCTCAGGGCGGCGGGCGGCGGCGGCCGGGCCCTCAGGGCGGCGGGCGGCGGCGGCCCCGGCCCAGCGGCGGCAGCAGCGGCGGCAGCAGCGAGGAGGAGGCGCCCCGGGAGCGGCGGCCGCGGGACGGCAGCCCCGGGGCCCGCAGGCCCGGCAGGCCCGGCGGGGCGGCGGCGGCGGCGGCGGGGCCCGGAGGCCCCGGGGCCCGCGGGCAGAGCGTGGTGATCTGCGAGCCCGAGCACAGCAAGGAGCGCATCGTGAGCTCGGGGGAGAGGGAGGCAGCACCCCCGGGACCCTGGTGAACCCCCCGTGCCCCATTGCTCCCCATGAGACACCCCCAGTGTGCCCCCATTGTGCCCCATGAGACAGCCCCAGTGTGCCCCCATTGTGCCCCATGAGACACCCCCGGTGTGCCCCCGTTGTGCCCCATGAGACAGCCCCAGTGTGCCCCCATTGTGCCCCATGAGACAGCCCCAGTGTGCCCCCATTGTGCCCCATGAGACACCCCCAGTGTGCCCCCATTGTGCCCCATGAGACAGCCCTGGTGTGCCCCCGTTGTGCCCCATGAGACAGCCCCGGTGTGCCCCCATTGTGCCCCATGAGACACCCCCAGTGTGCCCCCGTTGTGCCCCATGAGACAGCCCCAGTGTGCCCCCATTGTGCCCCATGAGACACCCCCAGTGTGCCCCCGTTGTGCCCCATGAGACAGCCCCAGTGTGCCCCCATTGTGCCCCATGAGACACCCCCAGTGTGTCCCCGTTGTGCCCCATGAGACAGCCCCAGTGTGCCCCCATTGTGCCCCATGAGACACCCCCAGTGTGCCCCCGTTGTGCCCCATGAGACAGCCCCAGTGTGCCCCTGTTGTGCCCCATGAGACAGCCCCAGTGTGCCCCCATTGTGCCCCATGAGACACCCCCGGTGTGCCCCCATTGTGCCCCATGAGACACCCCCGGTGTGCCCCCATTGTGCCCCATGAGACAGCCCCAGTGTGCCCCCGTTGTGCCCCATGAGACAGCCCCAGTGTGCCCCCATTGTGCCCCATGAGACAGCCCCAGTGTGCCCCCATTGTGCCCCATGAGACAGCCCCAGTGTCCCCACTGTGCCCCATGAGACAGCCCCAGTGTGCCCCCGTTGTGCCCCATGAGACAGCCCCAGTGTGCCCCCATTGTGCCCCATGAGACAGCCCCGGTGTGCCCCCGTTGTGCCCCATGAGACACCCCCGGTGTGCCCCCGTTGTGCCCCATGAGACAGCCCCGGTGTGCCCCCATTGTGCCCCATGAGACAGCCCCAGTGTCCCCACTGTGCCCCATTACACACCCTCACTGCACCCCCTTGTACCTACTGTTCCACCTCTAATACACCCCAAACCCCAATGCACCCCCCGACCCCCATCCCACCCCACTGCACCCCAAACCCCAGTGCACCCCTGACTCCCACCCCACCCCACTGCAGCCCTTCCAGCACCCCATCATTGCCCCCATGTCCCTGCTGGCTCTGTCTCCAGTGTCCCCCACATCCCCTCTGCACCCCCAATGTCCCCTGTGTCCCCCACACCCCCAGTGTCCCCTGTGCACCCCACAATGCCATGTCCCCTGTATCCCCCACACCCCCAGTGTCCCCTCTGTCCCCCACACCACCAATGTCCCCTGTGTCCTCCCCATCCCCACTGCCCCTTCTGTCCCCATGTCCCTGTCCCAGAAGACCCCAAGGTCCCTCACATTCCTCACATCTTCCCCCCTTGCTGATGTCCCCAGTGTCCCCAATGTCCTGTGTCCCTCACATCCCCTATGTCCTCTGTCCTATCCCCAGTGTCCCCAATGTCCTGTGTCCCATCCCTGATGTCCTGTGTTCCTCACATCCCCAGTGTCCCATGATGTCCCCATGTCCCCCACATCCCTGATGTCCCACAATGTCCCCTGTGTCCCCCACAGCCGTGACGTCCCCAATGTCCCCAGCATACCCCTCACACCCAAAGTTCACCATGTCCTCCCATGTCCCCTGATTTCCCCAGTGTCCCTGATGTCCCCAGTGTCCCCCATGTCCCTGATATCCCCAGTGTCCCCCATGTCCCTGATATCCGCAGTGTCCCCCAAGTCCCTGATGTCCCCCATGTCCCTGATGTCCCCAGTGTCCCCCATGTCCCTGAGGTCCCAGTGTCCCCCAAGTCCCTGATGTCCCCAGTGTCCCCCATGTCCCTGATATCCCCATGTCCCCCATGTCCCGATGTCTCCGGTCCCCCATGTCCCTGATGTCCCCCATGTCCCTGATGTCCCCAGTGTCCCCCAAGTCCTGATGTCCCCAGTGTCCCCCATGTCCCTGATATCCCCAGTGTCCCCCATGTCCCTGATGTCCCCCATGTCCCTGATGTCCCCAGTGTCCCCCATGTCCCTGATGTCCCCAGTGTCCCCCATGTCCCTGATATCCGCAGTGTCCCCCATGTCCCTGATGTCCCCGTGTCCCCCATGTCCCTGATGTCCCCGTGTCCCCCATGTCCCTGATATCCGCAGTGTCCCCCAAGTCCCTGATGTCCCCGTGTCCCCCATGTCCCTGATGTCCCCGTGTCCCCCATGTCCCTGATGTCCCCAGTGTCCCCCATGTCCCTGATATCCGCAGTGTCCCCCATGTCCCTGATGTCCCCCATGTCCCTGATGTCCCCAGTGTCCCCCATGTCCCTGATATCCCCAGTGTCCCCCATGTCCCTGATGTCCCCCATGTCCCTGATGTCCCCAGTGTCCCCCATGTCCCTGATGTCCCCGTGTCCCCCATGTCCCTGATATCCGCAGTGTCCCCCATGTCCCTGATGTCCCCAGTGTCCCCCAAGTCCCTGATGTCCCCAGTGTCCCCCATGTCCCTGATATCCGCAGTGTCCCCCATGTCCCTGATGTCCCCGTGTCCCCCATGTCCCTGATATCCGCAGTGTCCCCCATGTCCCTGATGTCCCCGTGTCCCCCATGTCCCTGATATCCGCAGTGTCCCCCATGTCCCTGATGTCCCCAGTGTCCCCCGTGTCCCTGATGTCCCCGTGTCCCCACAGAAGCTGGAGGGCTCCAAGAGCCGGGGGCAGCTCCTGATCTTCGGTGCCACCAACTGGGACCTGATCGGCCGCAAGGAGGTGCCCAAGCAGCAGGGTAGGGCTAATTAACTGCTTAATTAGTCATTAATGAACCCTGTGGGGCAGGGGAGGGCTGCTCATTAACTGCTTAATTAGTCATTAATGAACCATGTGGGCCAGGGTAGGGCTGCTAATTACCTGGTTAATTAGTCATTAATGAGCAGTGTGGGGCAGGAGAGGGCTGGTTAATTAATGGCTGTTAATTAGTCATTAATGAACCATGTGGGGCAGGATAGGGCTGCTTAACTACCTGCTGTTAATTAGTAATGAATGAATGGTTTGGGGCAGGGTAGGGGATCATTAATGGCTCATTAATTAATTGGTATTAATTAGTAATCGATGAATTATTTGGGGCAGGGGCTCATTAATAGTTAATTAGTTTGGGTTAATTAGTAATCAGTGAACAGTTTGGGGCAGGGTAGGGTCACATTAATGGCTGGGATTAATTTGTATTGATTTGAGGTTAATTAGTAATTAATAAATGTTTTGGGGCAGGGTAGAGGTCCTTAATAGATGATTAATTAATTGGTATCAATTAGTAATCAATGAAAGGTTTGGGGCAGGGTAGGGGCTCACTAATGGCTGTGATTAATTGGTATTAATTAGGAATCAGCGAACATTTTGGGACAGGAGAGGAGCTTGGTAATGGCTAATCAATTAATTAATTGGTATTAATTAATAATCAATGAACATTTTGGGACAGGATGGGGCTCACTAATAGCCGTGATTAATTGGTACTAATTAGTGATCAGTGAATGTTTTGGGGCTGGGTAAGGCCTCATTAAGGCGTGATTATTGTTATTAATTATGTATTGGGGCCCTCATTAGTGGCGGTGTGATTAATTGGTGTTAATTTGTAATTAATGACTTCAAGTGGCGTCTTGTACCTTGGGCCAGAATTTGGGGTGTGCTGGGTGTCCAGCAGAGCCAGAGCAGGGCTTGGCTCTGCTTTAATTGGTTTGTAGTTCGTTAATATTCCTGTTCATCTCCTGTTTATGCTTCTAATTAATTAATTAATTAGCAGGGAGGGAGTCACAGCTTTATCTCTCAGTTTGGGGTGCGCTGGGAGTCCACCAGAGCCAAATTAGGGCTTTGTTTGTTTTTTTCTGGTGCATTTGTAGTGGGTTAATTTTACTGATTGTTTTTTGTAGTTCTAATTAGTTAATCAATCAATTAGCTGGGGGAGGAGCCTCAGTTTCACCCCTTAATTGGAGCAGGTTTAGGGGGCACCAGCTCTGCTGCAAAGCCAAATTTTGTTTATTTTGGATGCATTTGTAGTTCATCAACTGATCTCCTTCTTCTCTTGTGTTTATATTGAATGATTATTAATATCTAATTAATTTTAAAGCATGTTAATTAGGGAGGAGGCGCAGTTTGATGCAATTATTGGGGTGCACCTGACCTGTGGCAAAGCAAAACGAAAACTCGGTTTGGTTGGAATGCTTTCACAGTCCATTCCTCTTCCTGATTATTTTAATCTATTTCTGTTTAATTACTTTCATTAATTAATGGGGAGGAGCCCCAGTTTCACCCCTTGATTGGGGCCGGTTTGAGGGGCACCAGCTCTGCCAAAATAAACCTCTGCCTCATTTATAGTTCATTAATTACATCCTTCTTGTTAGGGGATCTCTTTAACTAATATTAAAAATTAGTGTTTAAATTAATTAACGTTTAGAATTAACGAGCTGGGGGAGGAGTCACAGTTGTAAGTTTTAATTTGGGCCAGAATTTGGGGTGCCAGCTCTGGGGCGGAGCCGCTGAGGGATGGACGGGAAGTTCGTTAACGCCTCTGCTCTCCGTCTGATGGGTTCATTAATTAGTAACTCGTTAATTGGGGCAGGTCTGGGGTGCCCCGGCCCTGCTGGGCCCCTCCCCTGGTCCTGCCTCTGTCCCAAATCCACCCTCAATCCTCGAGGGAATCTGGGGATTGTCCCGGCGATTTTCCTGCATTGTTTTTCCTGGATGATTTTCCCAGTGTTCCCAGATTTCCCAGGTGATTTTCCAGAATGATTTTCCTGGATTTTCCCAGTATTCCCAGATGATTTTCCTGGTTGATTTTCCTAGATTTTCCTGGATTGTTTTCCCAGAATTTCCGTGGTTTTCCTGGATTATTATCCTGAATGATTGTCCTGGATTTTCCCAGATCATTTTCCTGGATTTTCCAGGATGATTTTCCCAGATTTTTCTATAATATTTTCCTGGATTTTCCCCCATGATTTTTCTGGCTGATTTTCCTAGATTTTCCTGGATTGTTTTCCCAGAATTTCCGTGGTTTTCCTGGGTTTCTTTCCTGCATGATTGTCCTGGATTTTCCCAGATCATTTTCCTGGTTTTTCCAGGATGATTTTCCCAGATTTTCCTGGATGATTTTCCTGGATTTTCCCAGAAGATTTTCCTGGCTGATATTCCCAGGTTTCCTGGATTGTTTTCCCAGAATTTCCTGGGTTTTCCTGGATTATTTTCCTGGATGATTGTCCTGGATTTTCCTGTATTATTTTCCTGGATTTTCCAGGATGATTTTCCCAGATTTTTCTGTATTATTTTCCTGGATTTTCCCAGTGTTCCCAGATGATTTTCCTGGTTGATTTTCCTGGATTGTTTTCCCGGAATTTCTTGGGTTTTCCTGGGTTTTTTTCCTGGATGATTGTCCTGGATTTTCCTAGATCATTTTCCTGGATTTTCCTGGCCGATTTTCCCAGATTTTCCTGGATCATTTTCCTGGATTTTCTCAGATGATTTTCCTGAATTGTCCCGGGTTTATTGGGACCATTTTCCCGTATCATTTCTGGGCTGATTTTCCCAGCCCGTTCCGTTCCCGGACGTGTTCCCGGGCTGACCCCGCGCTCGTTCCCGGTGTTTTCCAGCGGCGTACCGGAACCTGGGCCAGAACCTGTGGGGGCCTCACCGCTACGGGAGCCTGGGCGGGCTGCGCGTGCGCTCGGTGGTGTCGGGGCCCTGCGCCGCCCACAGCCTGCTGATCACCGCCGAGGGCAAGCTCTGGAGCTGGGGTGAGCAGGATCCATCCCGGGAACACAGCTGGGATAGCGGGATCCATCCGGGGAACCCACCTGGGATAGCGGGATCCATCCCGGGAACCCAGCTGGGATAGCGGGATCCATCCCGGGAACCCAGCTGGGATAGCAGGATCCATCCCGGGAACCTGCCTGGGATAGCAGGATCCATCCCGGGAACCCAGCTGGGATAGCGGGATCCATCCCAGGAACCCAGCTGGGATAGCAGGATCCATCCCAGAAGCCCCCTGGGATAGCGGGATCCATCCCAGAAGCCCCCTAGGATAGCGGGATCCATCCCAGAACCCCCTGGGATAGCGGGATCCATCCCAGAACCCCCTGGGATAGCGGGATCCATCCCAGAACCCCCTGGGATAGCGGGATCCATCCCAGACCCCCTGGGATAGCAGGATCCATCCCAGAAGCCCTGGGATAGTGGGATCCATCCCAGAAGCCCCTGGGGTAGCGGGATCCATCCCAGAACCCCTGGGATAGCGGGATCCATCCCAGAACCCCTGGGATAGCGGGATCCATCCCAGAACCCCTGGGATAGCGGGATCCATCCCAGAACCCCTGGGATAGCGGGATCCATCCCAGAAACCCCCTGGGATAGCGGGATCCATCCCGGACCCCCTGGGACAGCGGGATCCATCCCGGACCCCCGTGACGGCGGGATCCATCCCGGACCCCCTGGGACAGCGGGATCCATCCCGGTCCCCCGTGACGGCGGGATCCATCCCGGTCCCCCGTGACGGCGGGATCCATCCCGGACCCCCTGTGACGGCGGGATCCATCCCGGACCCCCTGGGACAGCGGGATCCATCCCGGACCCCCGTGACGGCGGGATCCATCCCGGTCCCCCGTGATGGCGGGATCCATCCCGGACCCCCGTGACGGCGGGATCCATCCCGGTCCCCCTGGGATAGCGGGATCCATCCCGGTCCCCCGTGACGGCGGTGCTGTGGCCGCAGGGCGGAACGAGAAGGGGCAGCTGGGCCATGGCGACACCAAGCGCGTGGAGGCGCCGCGGCCGATCGAGGCGCTGGGCGGGGAGGCCATCGTGGCGGCCGCCTGCGGCAGGAACCACACCCTGGCACTGACCGGTACCGGGAGACGGGAATGGGCTGGGTCCCGGGAATGGGGCTGGGTCCTGGTTATGGGGCTGGGTCCTGGTTATGGGGCTGGGTCCTGGGAATGAGGCTGGGTCCTGGGATTGGGGCTGGGTCCCAGGAATGGCAGCTGGATCACGGGAATGGAGCTGGATCCCAGGAATGAGGCTGGGTCCTGGGAATGAGGCTGGGTCCTGGGATTGGGGCTGGGTCCTGGGAATGGCAGCTGGATCACGGGAATGGGGCTGGGTCCTGGTTATGGGGCTGGGTCCTGGGAATGGGGCTGGGTCCCGGGAATGGGACTGGGTCCTGGGAATGGGGCTGGGTCACGGGAATGGGGCTGGGTCCCAGGAATGGGGCTGGATCACGGGAATAGGGCTGGGTCCTGGGATTGGGGCTGGGTCACAGGAATGGAGCTGGATCCTGGGAATTGGGGATGGATCCCAGGAATTGGGGCTGGATCCTGGGAAAGTGGGGCTGGATCCCAGGAAACAGGGCTGGATTCTGGGAAATGGCCCCAGATCCTGGGAAACGGCCCCATCCCAGGAAACTGCCCTTATCCTGGGAAAGCTGCACCAAATCCCCCCCTTTCACCCCCAAAAAATCCACCCTTTTTGTCCCACATCTACCCCTTTAGTCCCAAATCCACTCCTTTTTCCCCAAAAATCTGGGAAAACTGTCCCTAAATCTGCCCCTTCTGCCCCAAATTCTGGAAAAACTGCCCCCAAATTCTCCCCTTTCGCCCCCAAGTCCAGCCCTTTTCCTTCAAAATCCTCTCATTTTCCCCCCAAATCTGCCCCTTTTGCCCCCGAATTCTGGGAGAGCGGTCCCAAAATCCCGGTTTTCCGCCCGAAATTCCCGTTCTCCCGGCAGAGAGCGGCTCGGTGTTTGCCTTCGGGGAGAACAAGCTGGGCCAGCTGGGGCTGGGGAACCAGACGGACGCCGTGCCCAGCCCCACCCAGGTACCGACCCCAAACCCGGAGCTGGGGCAAATCCCGGGATTTTGGGGGCTTTTAGTGACAAATTCCCTACAAACCCCTCACGGTGCACAATTCCCTCCCAGCTGCGGTGGGGAGAGGAAAATCCAGGATTTGGAAATGGAATTTTTGAGGATTTTAGGGATTTTCTGATGGAAGTTCCTTTTTTTTCCCCCCCGTTTCCCAAATTTTTTGATCCTGTTTTTCCAGGTTTTCCTGCGGGTCAGGGATTTCCCATGGAAAATTCCCCTTTTTTTCCTTTTTCCTGGGTTTTCTGATCCTGTTTTTCCTGCTTTTCCCTCAGATCAAGGATTTCCCATAGAAATTCCCATTTTTTTCCCTTTTTCCTGGCCTTTCTGATCCCATTTTCCCAGTTTTTCCTGCATTTCTGATCCCCATTTTTCTCAGATTTTCTGATCCCCTTTTTCTGGCTTTTCCTGTGTCTCTGATCCCCATTTTTCCTGGCTTTTCTGATCCCATTTTTCTGGCTTTTCCCATGTTTCTGATCCCTGTTTTTCCTGGCTTTTCTGATCCTCATTTTCCCAGCTTTTCCTGTGTTTCTGAACCCCATTTTTCCCCTTCTCCCATGTTTTTGATCCCATTTTCCTGGTTTTTCTGATCCCCTTTTCCCATTTTCCCGGTTTTTCTGATCCCCTTTTCCCTTTTTCCGGGGTTTCCTGACCCCATTCCTGGTTTTTCCCAGATCCTGTACAACGGGCAGCCGATCTCCAAGCTGGGCTGCGGGGCCGAGTTCAGCATGGTCATGGACTGCAAGGGGAACCTGTACTCCTTTGGGTGCCCCGAGTACGGCCAGCTGGGTACGGGATCTGGGATCATCCCATGGGAATGGGGTTTGGGATCACCCCATGGGAACCTGTACTCCTTTGGGTGCCCCGAGTACGGCCAGCTGGGTACGGGATCTGGGATCATCCCATGGGAATGGGGTCTGGGATCATCCCATGGGAACCTGTACTCCTTTGGGTGCCCCGAGTACGGCCAGCTGGGTACGGGATCTGGGATCATCCCATGGGAATGGGGTTTGGGATCACCCCATGGGAACCTGTACTCCTTTGGGTGCCCCGAGTACGGCCAGCTGGGTACGGGATCTGGGATCATCCCATGGGAATGGGGTCTGGGATCACCCCATGGGAACCTGTACTCCTTTGGGTGCCCCGAGTACGGCCAGCTGGGTATGGGGTCTGGGATCATCCCATGGGAATGGGGTCTGGGATCACCCCATGGGAACCTGTACTCCTTTGGGTGCCCCGAGTACGGCCAGCTGGGTACAGGATCTGGGATCATCCCATGGGATCATCCAGTGGGATTGGGGCTGGTTTGGGGTCATACCATGGAGTGCGGGCAGTTCAGGATGATTCCATGGAATCAGGACAGTTCAGGATCATCCCATGGAGTAGGGTCAGTTCGGGATCATCCCATGGGGTCGGGATGGTTCAGGATCATCCCATGGGATGGGGGCAGTTCAGGATGATCCCGTGGGATGGAGGCGGTTCAGGATCACCCAGTGGGATCAGGGCGGTTCAGGATCACCCTGTGGGGTCAGGGCGGTTCAGGATCACCCTGTGGGGTCAGGGCGGTTCAGGATGACCCCTTGGGTTCAGGGCAGTTTGGGATGACCCCACAATGGGGGCAGTTTGGGATGACCCTGTGGGATTGGGGCAGGTCAGAATCACCCTGTGGGGTCGACACGGTTCAGGATGACCCCATGGGATTGAGGCAGGTTTGGAATGATCCTGTGGGATCAGGGCAGGTTTGGGATGACCCTGTGGAATTGAGGCAGTTTGGGATGACCCTGTGGGATTGGGGCAGTTCAGGATGACCCTGCAGGATGGGGCAATTCAGGATGACCCCATGGGATCGGGGCAGGTTTGGGATGACCCTGTGGGATCGGGGCAGTTCAGGATTGCCCCATGGGATTGGGGCGGTTTGGGATGACCCTGTAGGATCAGGGCAGTTTGGGATCACCCCATGGGATCAGGGTGGTTCAGGATGACCCCGCAGGATGGGGCAATTCAGGATGACCCCATGGGATCAGGGCGGTTTGGGATGACCCTGTGGATCGGGCAGTTCAGGATGCCCCATGGATGGGGGTTGGATGACCCGTAGATGGGCAGTTTGGGATCACCCATGGATCAGGGGGTTCAGAGACCCCACAGATGTGGCATCAGATCCCCATGGGATCAGGGCAGTTTGGGATGACCCTGTGGGATCACAGCAGTTTGGGATCACCTCATGGGATCGGGGTGGTTTGGGATGACCCCATGGGATCGGGGCAATTCCGGATTGCCCCATGGGATCGGGGCGGTTTGGGATGACCCCGCAGGCACTCAGGCTGGCTGTGCCCCATTCCCGCTCCAGGCCACAATTCCGACGGGAAGTTCATTGCGCGGGCGCAGCGCATCGAGTACGACTGCGAGCTGCTGCCGCGGCGCGTGGCGCTCTTCGTGGAGCGCACCAAGGACGGCCAGGTGCTGCCCGTGCCCAACGTCGTGGTCAGGGACGTGGCCTGCGGGGCCAACCACACGGTATGGGAATGTGGGAATGGGATAATGGGATTGGGATAACGGGAATGGGTCAGGGACGTGGCCTGCGGGGCCAACCACACGGTACCGGAATGTGGGAATGGGATAATGGGATTGGGATAACGGGAATGGGTCAGGGACTGGCCTGCGGGGCCAACCACACGGTACGGGAATGTGGGAATGGGATAATGGGATTGGGATAACGGGAATGGGTCAAGGACTGGCCTGCGGGGCCAACCACAAAGTACAGGAATATGGGATCAGGAATGGGACTGGGAGACCAGGAATGGGAGAGGGAGAATGGACAGGAATGGGAGAGGGCAGCTCTCAGCCCCTGCTCCCCCCATCCCAGGAATGCAGTCTTTTCCTGGGATTTGGGATCTCTGAGCCCCTGCTTCCTCCCTCCATGCCAGCTGGTGCTGGATTCCCAGAAGAACGTCTTTTCCTGGGATCTGAGATTTGGGATCTCTGAGTCTGTTTTCCCCCATCCCAGCTGGTGCTGGATTCCCAGAAGTGTGTCTTCTAGGATTAGGGGTTTGGGATTTGGGATCTGGAATCTCTGAGGCCCTGCTCCCTCTCTCCCAGCTGCTGCTGGATTCCCAGGAATGGTCTTTTTCTGGGATCTGGGATCTCTGAGGCTGTTTTCCCCTCTCTCCCAGCTGGTGCTGGACTCCCAGAAGCGCGTGTTCTCCTGGGATTTGGGATGTGGGATCTGGGATCTCTGAGGCTGTTTTCCCCCTCTCTCCCAGCTGGTGCTGGACTCCCAGAAGCGCGTGTTCTCCTGGGGCTTCGGGGGCTACGGGCGCCTGGGCCACGCGGAGCAGAAGGACGAGATGGTTCCCCGGCTGGTGAAGCTCTTCGACTTCCCGGGACGCGGCGCCGCCCAGATCTACGCGGGATACACCTGCTCCTTCGCCGTCAGCGAGACCGGTGGGACACGGGATCGGGATCCGGGAATGCTGGGGGGATGGCAGTGAGACCGGTGGGATACGGGTCGGGAATGCCGGGGGGATGGCAGCAGGACAGGTGGGATACGGGATCGGGAATGCTGGGGGGATGGCAGTGAGACCGGTGGGACACGGGGTCCGGGAATGCTGGGAATGCCAGGGGCATGGCAGTGAGACCGGTGGGATATGGGATTCGGGAATGCCGGGGGGATGGCAGTGAGACTGGTGGCATATGGGTTTTGGGAATGCTGGGAATGCCAGGGGGGCTGGTAGCGAGATGGGTGGGATTTGTGCTATGGGATACAGGAATGCTGGGGGAGATGGCAGTGAGACTGGTGGGATTTGGGATTTAGGAATGCCAGGGGGGATGGCAGCAGGACAGGTGGGGACCTGGGATATGGGAATACTGGGAATGCCAGGGGGGCTGACAGCGAGATAGGTGGGGATCCAGGATCTGGGATTTGGGATTTGGGAATGCTGTGGGGGCTGGCAGCAAGATGGGTAGGGATCTGGGATTCAGGATTTGGGAATGCTGAGGGGGGATGGCAGCGAGATGGGTGGGATTTGTGCTACAGGATATGGGATATGGGAATGCTGGGGGTGTTGGCAGTGAGACTAATGGCAACCTGGGATTTGGGAATGCTGGGAATGCTGGAGGGGGTGGTAGCGAGACAGGTGGGAATTCAGGACCCAGGATATGGGAATGCTGGGGGAGATGGCAGAGAGAGAGGTGGGATTCCCAGGATCCCGGCATTTGGGAATGCCAGGGGAGCCTTCAGCAAGACAGGTGGGAACCTGGGATTCAGGATTTGGGAATTCTGGGGGAGATGGCAGTGGGAGAGATGGGAATTAGGGATCTGGGATTTGGGAATGCTGGGGGCACTGTCAGTGAGACAGGTGGGATCCCAGAGGTCCCAGGATTTGGGAATGCTGGGCAGGCTGTGGGATTCCCAGGATCCTGAGATCTGGGAATGCTAGGGGAGCTGTGGCCTGACAGCTGGGATCCCAGGGATCCTGGGATTTGGGAATTCCGGGCCAGCTATGGCCTGACAGGTGGGAATCCTGGGATTTGGGATTTGGGAACACTGGGGAGATGGCAGTGGGATAGGTGAGAATGCTGGGATCCCAGGATTTCAGAATGCTTGGGGAAAGGTGGACTGACAGGTGGGATTCCCAGGGACTTGGGAATGCTGGGGAGCCATTTCCTGACAGGTAGGATTCCCAGGATTTGGGAACTCTAGGGATCTGTAGCCTGACAGGTGGGATCCCAGGGATCCCTAACAGGTGGGATTCCTGGGAATGCTGGGATGTAGGAGTTCTGGGGGAAGCTGTGCCCTGACATGTGGGATTCCCGGGATTTGGGAATTCCGGGATCCATGCCCTGACAGGTGGGAATCCCAGGATTGGGAATTCTGGGATCTGTGCCCTGACAGGTGGGATTCCCGGGATTGGGAATTCCAGGATCCATGCCTGACGGGTGGGATTCCCAGGATTAGGAATTCTGGGATCCGTGCTTGACAGGTGGGATTCCCGGGATTGGGAATTCTGTGATCTGTGAGTGACAGGTGGGATTCCCAGGATTAGGAATTCTGGGATCCATGCCTTGACAGGTGGGATTCCCGGGGTTGGGAATTCCAGGATCTGTGCCTGACAGGTGGGATTCCTGGGACTGGGAATTCTGGGGTCTGTGCCCTGACAGGTGGGATTCCTGGGACTGGGAATTCTGGAATCTGTGCCTGACAGGTGGGATTCCCGGGGTTGGGAATTCCGGGATCCGTGCCCTGACAGGTGGGATTCCCGGGACTGGGAATTCCGGGATCCGTGCCTGACAGGCTCCCTTGCAGGCGGGCTGTTCTTCTGGGGCGCCACCAACACCTCCCGCGAGTCCACCATGTACCCCAAGGCCGTGCAGGACCTGTGCGGGTGGAAGATCCGCAGCCTGGCCTGTGGGTGAGTGCGGCCCCGCGAGCTCCCGGCCCCGCCCCGGGCTCCGGGACACTCGGGATCAGGGATCGCCTCCCTTGCAGGAAGAGCTCCGTCATCGTGGCGGCCGACGAGAGCACCATCAGCTGGGGGCCCTCGCCCACCTTCGGGGAGCTGGTACTGAATGACACCCCAAAAAAACCCAAACAAACCCCAAAAACCACACTTCCCCCAAACCCACCATCAACTGGGGGCCCTCGCCCACCTTCGGGGAGCTGGTACGGAATGACACCCCAAAAAACCCCAAAAACCCCAAACAAACCCCAAATAAAACCCCAAACTGACACCCCAAAAACCCCAAATAAACCCCAAATCCCCCAAACTGACACCCCGAACCCACCATCAGCTGGGGGCCCTCGCCCACCTTCGGGGAGCTGGTACTGAATGACACCCCAAAAAAACCCAAATAAACCCCAAAACCGCCCCAAAAAAAAAAAACCCCAAATGACACCCCCAAAAAAACCCCAAAACCCCAAATAAAACACCAAATAAAACCCCAAATCCCCCGAACTGACACCCCAAACCCACCATCAGCTGGGGGCTCTCGCCCACCTTTGGGGAGCTGGTACCAACACCCCAAAAACCCCAAATAAAACCCCAAAACCCCTAAAGTGACACCCTAAATACCCCAAGGAGCCCCAGACTGACACCCCAAATCCCCCAAAGTGGCACCCCAAAAACCCCAATCAGTCACCTCAAATACCCCTGAGAACCCCAGACGGACACCCCAAATCCCCTCAAACTCTGGGGCAGCGCCCCTCTGGCCCCACTGAGCATTCCCTGTCCACGGGGTGTTCCCACAGGGATATGGGGACCACAAACCCAAATCCCCCAAAGGGACACAAACCCAAATCCCCCAAACCCCACTGAGCGTTCCCTGTCCATGGGGTGTTCCCACAGGGATATGGGGACACAAACCCAAATCCCCCAAACCCCACTGAGCGTTCCCTGTCCATGGGGTATTCCCACAGGGATATGGGGACACAAACCCAAATCCCCCAAACCCCACTGAGCGTTCCCTGTCCATGGGGTATTCCCACAGGGATATGGGGACACAAACCCAAATCCCCCAAACCCCACTGAGCGTTCCCTGTCCATGGGGTATTCCCACAGGGATATGGGGACCACAAACCCAAATCGTCCACGGCGGCGCAGGAGGTGAAAACCCTGGACGGGATCTACACCGAGCAGGTGAGGGGACCCCACAGGGCTGGGGGATACAGGGGGGGCCTCATCCCACCTGTGGGGGGACGGGGGGACATATGGGGAATCATTTGGGGTGGTGAGGCTGTGTGAGCTCATCCCACCTGTGGGGTTGTGGAGAGGGACACCTGCATTTCCCTTAAAGAATTTGGGGTGGTGAGGCTGTGTGAGCTCATCCCACCTGTGGGGCCCTGCCCCTAAAATGAACGGGGACACTGAGACCCTACACAGCTCACCACACCTGTGGGGTGATGCAGGGAGCACACCAGGGGCCCTTCCCTAAAATGAACAGGGGTGGGAGGCCCTGTCGTGGGTATGGGGCCATCCCATGGAATAAATAGGGACACTGAGGCCATACACAGCTCATCCCACCTGTGGGGTGAGGGAGGGAGCACCTGGATCCCCCTGAAATGAACAGGGACACTGAGGCTGTGCCCAGCCCATCACACCTGTGGGGTGATGGAGGCAGGGCACCAGGGGCCGTGCCCTAAAATGATTTGGGGTGGCTGAGACTTCACCCAGCTCATCACACCCCTGGGGTGAGGGAGGGAGGACAGGGGGGACCCTCCCCTTAGGTGAACCCAGGGGCTGAGGCTGTGCCCAGCTCGGGACACCCTGGGGTGATGGAGAGGGGCACGTGGGGGCTGTTCCCTAAAATAAACAGGGAAATGAGGCCAGTCCCTAAAATAAACAGGGAAACTGAGGCCAGTCCCTAAAATAAACAAGGAAACTGAGGCTGTGCACAGCTCATCACATCCATGGGGTCATGGAGAGGGCACGTGGAGCTGTTCCCTAAAATAAACAGGGAAACTGAGGCTGTGCCCAGCTTGTGACACCCATGGGGCCCTCCCTAAAACAAACGGGGACACTGAGGCTGTGCACAGCACATCACACCTGTGGGGTGATGGAGGGAGGACAACAGGGGCTCTTCCCTAAAATAAACAGGGAAACTGGGGCTGTGCCCAGCCCATGGCACCAGGATCCATTCCTTGAAATCAGCAGGGACACTGGGGCTGTGCCCAGCCCATGGCACCAGGATCCATTTCCCGAAATCAGCAGGGACACTGGGGCTGTGCCCAGCCCATGGCACCAGGATCCATTCCCCAAATCAGCAGGGACACTGGGGCTGTGCCCAGCCCATGGCACCAGGATCGATTCCCCAAAATCAGCAGGGACACTGGGGCTGTGCCCAGCCTGCACCAGTCCATCCCCGAATCACAGGGACTGGGCCGTGCCAGCCCACCCCATGCGGGTGCTGGGCCCTTCCCAAAAACTCCCTTGGGATGTTCCCAAGCAGCCTGGATCCCACCAGGCAGGAGGGATCCCTGGGAAGGCTCCAGATCCCCTCAGCTCTCCCTTTCCCTTTTCCATGAGCCGTGTCCACTCCTGGGTGACCCTTCCCAGTTCCATTCCCAGTTCCATGGGCTATTCCCACTCCCAGCTGCCCCATTCCCATTCCAGATGACCATGGGCTATTCCCACTCCCATTCCTGTTCCTGGGCTATTCCCATTCCCGTTCCCTTTCCCATTCCAGGTGGCCATGGGCTATTCCCATTCCCGTTCCCTTTCCCATTCCAGGTGGCCATGGGCTATTCCCACTCCCATTCCTGTTCCCATTCCAAGTGGCCATGGGCTATTCCCACTCTCTGGTGATCGCCCGGGACGAGTCGGAGGCGGAGCAGGAGAAGCTGCGGAAGCTCCCGGAGTACAACCCCCGCACCCTCTGAGGGGCCCCGATCCCCATCCCCATCCCGATTCCGCTTCTCCATCCCGGCTGCCGTGCTCCCTCCCTGTTCCCGCACTCCCAGCCTTCGGGGGGGTCATTCCCACCCCCATTCCCGGCTTTTGGAATTCCCGACCGCAGCCGGGCCTTCCGGCACATCCCGCCCCGGGTTTTGTAGGGTCTGGCCTTGAATTATTTTTTATTTTATTTGTATTTTTCCGCAGCTTTTTTTTACTGTTTCCCATTTTTCCAGCCCCTCTCCGCAGCTGCCGGCTCGGGATCACTTTGGGGATCCGATCCCGGCTTGGGATCCCTTTAGGGATCTGGGATCTCTAAAGAGCAGCTGCCCACACCTGGTTTTTCCCCTATATTCCCTTTTTTTCCCCCAGTATTCCCATTTTTTGCTGGTTTTCCCTACTCTGGGTGCTACAGTTTTTGGGATTTCCCCCCTCCCACCCCTCCAGCATCCGCAGGGATCCCGGATCCCATCCCAGCAGCATTCCTGGATCCCAACCCAGCAGCATTCCCGGGCTCCCCGCCCTCACCCACCCCGGGGACATCTCAGGGATCACGAGGGGAGTCCCAAAGGAATTTTTTTCCCGGGAATTCGGGGTTTTTTCCTTCTGGCGAATGGTTTGGCCCGGGATCAGCCGGAATTCCCGCATTCCCAGTTCCCTCCGTGCCAGGTCACTGTGCTGGAATCTCGAGGTGCCTTCAGGAGCAGAGCCCAGCTCTGCCCCGCGCCATTCCCGCTCCCTTTGGGCCGTTTTTAGGGATTCTCCTGGATTTTTCCATGGATTTTTGCTCCTTCCCATCTCCCCCGGGGCGGCGCTCGGGGAGTTTGCAGTAAAAAACAAATGGGTTTTGGTCAATTTTTGGGATCGGGGGTCGTTTTCCAGGAGGTTTTAGAGGGGAGATCCCAGGCGGGGGGAGCAGCCAGCAGGAAAATCCCAAATCCTGCTTTTTTAGCAGTGTTTAGGATTTGGAGTGGGGAATCACCAAAACCCCACTTCAAGCCCCAAAAGCTGGGGGGGGGGGGGGGGGGGTTGTTCCCACATTCCATAGGGGCCATTCCTGCATTCCCAGGGAATTCCTGAGTTTTGGGAAGGATCCAGGAGGCTCATTCCTGCATTCCTGAGGGGCCATTCCCACATTCCCGAGGAATTCCCAGCTTGGGGAAGGATCCAGGTGTGCCGTTCCCGCATTCCCATGGGGCCATTCCTGAGGAATTCCCAGCTTGGGAAGGCTCCAGGAGGGGCTGCGGGAGCTGCCGGAGCCAGGCCAGAGGAGGCTCCAGGGGGATCAGAGGGATGGAGCAGCTCTGCTGGGAGAGCTGGGAATGCTCACCTGGAGGGGAGAAGCTCCAGGGAGAGCTCAGAGCCCTTCCAGGGCCTGAAGGGGCTCCAGGAGAGCTGGAGAGGGACTGGGGATAAGGATGGAGGGACAGGAGCCAGGGAATGGCTTCAGACTAAAGAGGGACAGTTTGTATTGGGATGTTTGGGATAAATCCTTCCCTGAGAGGGTAGGAAGGGGCTGGGATGGAATTCCCAGAGCAGCCCTGGCTGCCCCTGGGTGCCCAAGGCCAGGCTGGACATTGGGGCTTGGAGCAGCCTGGGACAGTGGGAGGTGTCCCTGCCCCCGGGAATGGATGAGCTTGAAAGTCCCTCCATCCCAAGATTCCATGTTTCCCTGGTTCCACGATTCCATAATTCCCTGATCCCACGTGGATTTTTGGCACCGCGACAGCGGTTCCAGAGCCCCACCCCCACCCCACTCCCCACCAGTTTCACCAGTCCAGCGTTCTCCCAGTGCCAGGAGAGCCCCGCGGCCGCAGCCCGGATTTATTTCCAGCCCCGAAGGCACTCGGCAGGGACAGGGCGGGGACTGGGGCGGGAGGGGACGCGGCGGGGCCGGAGCCCCCTCAGGGCTCCATGTGCCACCACTTGAAGGCGAAGGGCTTGCGGCGCACGTTGGTGCCGCAGTGCACCTCGCCCGACAGGAGGTGGTAGGAGAAGAAGTCGTCGATGAAGGTGCAGGAGAGGCCCAGCGGCTCCAGCAGCTCCCGCACACGCTGCTCCAGGCAGCAGCGCCCGCCCACCACGGGCCCGAAGGGCTTGGGGATGCCCAGGTGCCGGCCCAGCACCAGCATGTTCACCTGCAGGGCACGGGGAGTGCAGCAGGGAGCGGCCAGGGACAGCCCCAGCCCTTCGGGGAACATCCTGATCCCAGCAGGGCACATCCCAGCCCAGGGACATCCCGGCCCCAATCCCACCCCAGGGCACATCCCGGCCCAGGGACAGCCCCATCCCTTCAGGGCACATCCTCATCCCAGCAGGGCACAGCCCCATCTCTCCAGGGCACATCCCCATCCCTTCAGGGCACATCCTTATCCCTTCAGGGCACATCCCAGCCCAGGGACATCCCCATCCCATCAGGGCACATCCTCATCCCAGCAGGACACATCCCAGCCCAGGGAATATCCCGGCCCTGATCCCACTCCAGGGACATCCCAGCCCCGATCCCATCAGGGAACATCCTGGCCCTGATTCCTCCCTGGGGAGATCCCAGCCTGACCCCACCCCAGGGAGCATCCCGGCTCAATCCCATCAGGGAACAACACAGCCCAAATCCCACCCTGGGGAAACCTTGACCCCATCAGGGAACATCCCAGCCCCGATCCTGGCTTGGGGACATCCCAGCCCCAGTCCCGATCTCACCCTAGGGAGCATCCCAGTCCCATTCCGGCCAGAGGAACCTCAATCCCATCAGGGAACATCCCAGCCCCGATCCCGGCCCCAATCCCATCTGGTAACATCCCGGCCCCATCCCTAACCCTGATCCCAACCCCAATCCCACCCCGGGGAGGTCAGGGGTGCTACTACCATGTCCGGGAAGAAAGCCTCGGCCTCCGAGGTGGCGTTGCTCCGGAAGAGCTGCGGGATGTCCAGGATGTCCGGCTCGGCCAGGCCCAGCGAGCGCTTCAGGATGTCCCGGTTCCAGCTGATGCAGCTCTGGGAGCCACCAGGGAGGGAGGGACAGAAGGGGGACAGCGGGATGGGGAGATGGAGGGACAAAAGGATGGACAAATGATGGGACAAAGGGGGGGAAAGGGATGGAGGAACAAGGAGATGGACAATGGGATGGGGAGATGGAGGGATGAAGGCATGGGAAAAGGGACAGAGGGATGGATGTCAGGATGGGCAGGCAGCTGGAGGGAGGGATGGATGGATGGATGGATGGATGGATGGATGGATGGATGGATGGATGGATGGATGGATGGATGGATGGATGGATGGATGGATGATGGATGGATGAGGGAGGGAGGAAGAGATGGATCCATGGAGGAAGGGATGGATGGAAGGAGGGACGGAGCAGTGGGGAGATGGATGGAGAGAAGGGTGGTGATGGAGGATGGGTGGAGGGATGGAAGGGAGGAAGGAGGGATGGGGAGACAAAAGGACACGGATGGGTCGGAGCCTCCTGCTCCCCGTCCTCACCTGGGCGTAGTCGTTGAACTTGCGGAGCTCCTCGTTAGCCAGGATCTCGTTTATGGTTGGCTTGGGCACCCTGTCCAGCCCTGCCGAGAGGGAGCCAGGCTGGAATTCCACCCCAGGTCAGCCGGGCTCAGCTCCAGCTCTGACCCCGGAGCAACCCAGCAACCCAACCCCTGCAGCTTTTATTAATTAATTAATTAATCAATCAATTCTCCTCCATTCTGCCCCCACTTCCCAGCCGGCTTTCAGGGTCCATCCAGCTCCCCCACCACATTTTGCAGGAAAAAGGGGAAACAAACCCATGGATCCCCACTGCCCGTCCTGCCCTACCCTGGAACATCGCGGCCTCGCCGAACCCCTCCTCCTGCTTCTCCTTCAGGAGCTGGTAGCAGGCGCTGGGGCTGGCCAGGAGCAGCCGGAATCCCTGCGGGGAAGGAGGAGGAGGAGGAGGAGGAGGTGAGGAAGGCTCTGAGGGTCTCATCCCGCTTTTTTCCACTCCCGGGACCCGTTACCTTCCGGTCGGGCGCAGGGACGAAGCTCAGGAACTCGTCCACGTGCCCGACGCTGAGCCAGTCCGAGAAGAGCTCCACGGGCGCCTGCACCTTCTGGGCCAGCAGGAAATCCCGCACGGCCTTGGCCATCCTGCGGCCGCCCACCCTGCGGGAGCGCCGGGCTTGGGGGAGGCTCCGCTCGGAGCCCACCCCACACGGGCCCGGGAAATCCTGGCTCTGGGCTTTCCCTGCTCCCGGCTCACCTGGGGAAGCTGCTGCCGATCAGGATGCGCCCCAAGGGGTACTCCTTGCCCCGCACCGTCACGGGCGGGCTCACCTCCAGATTCCCGAAGGAATCCAGGCTGGAAACGCCCTCTGGAGCCGGCCGGGCCACGTAGCCAAAATCGGGGCCCTGGGTGGTGGGAAAATGGGAGAAAATGGTTTAAAAAATGCAGCTGTCAGCACCAAATCCTCTGTGCTGGAGCATCCCACCCCAAAAATGCAGGAGATAAGGGGATCTATCCCAATTTTTAAAGGCATTTATCCCAGTTTTTAGGGGATTTATCCCAGTTTTTAAAGGGATTTATCCCAGTTTTTAGGGGGTTTAACCCAGTTTTTAAGGGATTTATCCCAGTTTTTAGGGGATTTATCCCAGTTTTTAGGGGATTTATCCCAGTTTTTAAGGGATTTATCCTAGTTTTTAAAGGGATTTATCCCAGCTTTTAGGGGTTTTATCCCAGTTTTTAGGGGATTTATCCCAGTTTTTAAAGGGATTTATCCTAATTTTTAAAGGGATTTATCCCAGTTTTTAGGGGATTTTTCTCAATTTTTAAAGGGATTTATCCCAGTTTTTAGGGGATTTTTCCCATCTTTTAGGGGGTTGCCAGGCTGGGCCTGGCAGGAGGAAGGGGCTGGATACCAGGATGCTCTTGACAGGAAAATCCTTCAGGCCAAGGTCCCGGGGCGAGTCGAAGACCACGGGGAGGGTCTTGTGGGGGGCTTGGATGTAGCCGAACTCCATCTCATCCTGGAGGAGGGACGGAGAATTTTGGGACCCCCCAGCGCTGCGGCGGCGAGGGGGGGCCGGGCGCGCCCGCTCCCACCTGGATCCAGCGGTCCTGGCGGTTCTGCGGCGCCGGGCACACGGTCAGCGGGCACCGCGCCCGCTCGGCCAGCGCGCCCACGGCCGCCACAAACTCCTCGTTCTTGGCCACGCTGGGGGGAAAACGGGAGAATCGGGATTTGGGAGCGGATCCGGCGCGCGCAGGGTGGGAGCGCCCAGCAGCACCCACCTGCAGACAAAGACCTCGAGCGGCGCCGCCGTGTTGGGCGTCATGATCCAGGGAGCCACACGGAACACCACGGTGTCCGTGAAGATCGGTGACTCCAGGAGGCCCTGGGATGGCAGGGATGGAGTTTGGGATCAGTCCCCACTGACCCAACCCCCCTGGGATGGCAGGGATGGAGTTTGGGATCAGTCCCCACTGACCCAACCCCCCTGGGATGGCAGGGATGGAGTTTGGGATCAGTCCCCACTGACCCAACCCCCCTGGGATGGCAGGGAGGGAGTTTGGGATCTGTGTTCGCTGTCCCAACCCCCCCCTGGAGTGGTGCGGATGGAGTTTGGGATCTGTCCCCATTGTCCTACCCCTCCTGGCATGGCAGGGAAGGAGTTTGGGATCTGTCCCTGCTGTCCCAGCCCCTCCAGGAAAGAAAACTTGAGGGAAAAGTGGGAGAACGGGAGTTCTGGGTGGTGGTAGAAAGGGAAAATTAAGGGAAAATGGGGGTTCTGGGATGGTGGGGATGGAGTTCAGGATCTATCCCCATTGTCCCAGCCCACCCTGGGATGGTGGGAATGGAGTTTGGTATCTGTCCCTGCTGTCCAACCCCCTTTGGGAAGGCAGGGATGGAGTTTGGGATCTGTCCTCGCTGTCCCAACCCCCCCTGGAGAGTTGGGGATGGAGTTTGGGATCTGTCCCTGCAGTGCCATCTCCCCCTGGGGAGAAAAATTGAGGGGAAAGTGGGAGAATGGGAGTTCTGGGTGGTGACAGAAAGGGAAAACTGAGGAGAAAATGGGGATTCTGGGATGTTTGGGATGGAGTTTGGGATCAGTCCCTGCTGTCCCAGCCCTCCCTGGGATGGTGGGGATGGAGTCTGGGATCTGTCCCCGCTGTCCCACCCCTGGTGCCCCCAGGCCGGACCTTTCCAGGGCTCTCGAGCAGGGTGACATGCAGGGACACGAGGCCCGAGAATCCCACGTCGGGGAAGGCCAGGCCCTCCACGTAGAAGACGCTCTCGTGGTGGTGCCGGCTCGGCCGCACGCTGTAGCTCAGCTTGGAGCCCCCCAGGACGGGCTGGAACATCTCCAGCTCGGTGCCATCTGCGGGACACATCGGGGACCCCTCCAAGCCAAACCCCAGCCCCGTTCCCACAGCGTTCCCCCTCGTCCCTAAAGCCGCCCCGAACCCCGCGGGGAGCGAACCCCGCCTGGATCAGCTCCCATCAGGGTCTGGGGGTCAGCTGGGAATTCCTAATCCCATTAGGGCCTGCGGGCCCATCCAGGAATCCCCAATCTCACTGGGGTCTGGGGGTCAGACAGGAATTCCCAATCCCATCAGGATCTGGAGCTCAGCTGGGAATTCTCAATCCCATCGAGGTCTGGGGCTCAGCTGGGAATTACCAATCCCACCGGGGTCTGGGGCTCAGCTGGGAATTCCCAATCCCATTAGGGCCTGTGGGTTCATCCAGGAATCCCCAATCCCACTGGGGTCTGGGGGTCAGCTGGGAATTCCTAATCCCACTGGGGTCTGGGGCTCAGACAGGAATTCCCAATCCCATCGGGGTCTGGGGCTCAGCTGGCAATTCCCAATCCCATTAGGGCCTGCGGGTTCATCCAGGAATCTCCAGTCCCACTGGGGTCTGGGGCTCAGCTGGGAATTCCCAATCCCATCGGGGTCTGGGGGTCAGACAGGAATTCCCAATCCCATCGGGGTCTGGGGCTCTCCGGGGGCATTGGAGAAGCAGCGCAAGGATCTGGGGTTGATCCCGGCGAGCCGGGGGGGTCTGTGCCCCCAAAATCCCCCCAAATCCCCCAAATCCGGGCACTCACTGCCCCCGTAGAAAACCCTGATCTTGTCGGCGTGGCCGAAGTCCAGGTGCAGCAGCAGGCGGTGCCCGGCGAAGGTGGCGCGGGGCCCGCGCGTCCTCAGCACCAGCTGTGCCATGTCCTGCAGGTCTGGGGAACGGGCACGGCTCAGGGAAAGCCGGGGGGAAAGGGGAAAACCTGGGGGAAACTGAGGGAGAAGAGGGAAACCGAGGGAAAAGCGAAAACTGAAGGAAAAGGGAGAAACTGAGGGAAACTTGGGGAAAAGGGGGAAGCTGAGGGGAAAGGGGGAAATTGGGGTAAAAGGGGAAAACCTGGGGAAGAGGGGAAACTGAGGGGAAAAGTGAGAAACTGAGGGAAAAGGGGGAAACCCAGGGAAAAGGGGAAAACTGAGGGGAAAGGGGAAAAACGAGGAAAGGGGAAAAATGAGGAAAAAGGGGAGAAGTGGGAAAATTGGGGGTTCTGGGCTTGGGTAGGGAGGGAAAACTGAGGGAGAAGTGGGAGAAAATTGAGGGAAAAGTGAGAGAGTGGGAGGGGTCCTGGGCTGTGGTAGGAGGCAAAAATAGAGGGGAAAATGGGAAAGCGGCGGGTTCTGGGCTTTGGAAGAAAGGGGAAATTGCGGGAAAAGTGGGAAAATTTGGGCTCTGGGCTGCGTTAGGAATGGAAAATTGAGGAGAAAGTGGGAAAATTAAGGGAAAAGGGAGGGAAAAGTGGGGAAGGGGAGGGGGAAGCGAGAGACGGGGGCTGGGGGCTGTCGGGACCATTGTAGGAGCGCACGGCGCCGTCCTCGTTGTCCAGGCCCTCGGCGCCGGGGTCGTCGCGGTCGCAGTTGACGAGGAGCACGGCCCCGTGACCCTCGGGACCCCACGTCCAGCTGGCCTGGGGACACGGAGCGGGGCCGGGCTCAGCCGGGAATGCCCAATGCCACTGGGTCTGGGCTCAGCCGGGAATGCCCAATCCCACTGGGGTCTGGGCTCAGCCGGGAATGCCCAATCCCACTGGGTCTGGGCTCAGCCGGGAATGCCCAATCCCACTGGGTCTGGGCTCAGCCGGGAATGCCCAATCCCACTGGGGTCTGGGCTCAGCCGGGAATGCCCAATGCCACTGGGGTCTGGGCTCAGCCGGGAATTCCCAATCCCACTGGGGTCTGGGCTCAGCCGGGAATGCCCAATCCCACTGGGGTCTGGGCTCAGCCGGGAATGCCCAATCCCACTGGGGTCTGGGCTCAGCCGGGAATGCCCAATCCCACTGGGGTCTGGGCTCAGCCGGGAATGCCCAATCCCACTGGGTCTGGGCTCAGCCAGGAATGCCCAATCCCATTGGGGTCTGGGGGTCAGACAGGAATTCCCAATCCCACTGGGGTCTGGGCTCAGCTGGGAATTCCCAATCCCATTAGGGCCTGCGGGTTCATCCAGGAATCCCCAGTCCCACTGGGTCTGGGCTCAGCCAGGAATGCCCAATCCCATTGGGGTTTGCGGGCTCATCCAGGAATCCCCAATCCCATTGGGGTCTGGGGGTCAGACAGGAATTCCCAATCCCACTGGGTCTGGGCTCAGCTGGGAATTCCCAATCCCATTGGGGTCTGGGCTCAGCCGGGAATTCCCAATCCCATTGGGATCTGGGGTCAACCGGGAATTCCCAGTCCCATTGGGGCTCTGGGGGTCAGCTAGGAATTCCCAATCCCATTGGGATCTGGGGTCAGTCGAGAATCCCCAATCCCTTTGGGGCTCTGGGGTCAGCTAGGAATTCCCAATCCCATTGGGGTCTGGGGTCAGCTGGGAATCCCCAATCCCTTTGGGGTCTGGGGCTTATCCGGGAATCCCCAATCCCCTTGGGGTCTGGGGGTCAGCTGGGAATTCCTAATCCCATTGGGGTTTAAAGCTCAACCAGGAATTTTCAATTCCATCAGAGCCTGGAGGCTCATCCAAGAATTCCCAATCCTGTCAAGGCCTGGGGGCTCATCCATGAATTCCCAATCCCAGTGTTCCCAGCCCCTCTGGATACCTTGTCCAGCAGTGTCCGGCACACGGCCCCGCTGCGGGTGACGTCAGCGTCCAGTGACACCTCTGTGGGACAGGGATGAGATGGGAAAGGGGAAATCCTGGGAATGGGGGATTGGGGAATGGGGGATTGGGGAATGGGGAATTGGGGATTGGGAATGGGGGATTGGGAATGGGCGATTGGGAATGGAGGATTGGGAATGGGGGTTGGGATGGGGGTTTGGGAATGGGGGATGGGAATGCGGGATTGCGGAATGGGGGATTGGGAATGGGGGATGGGAGGTTGGGGAATGGGGATTGGGGATGGGGGTTGGGAATGGGGATTGGGAATGGGATTCGGGAATGGGGGATTGGGAATGGGGGATTGGGGAATGGGGGATGGGAATGGGGGATTGGGGAATGGGGGTTGGGAATGGGGATTGGGAATGGGGATTGGGAATGGAGATTCAGGAATGGGGGATTGGGAATGGGGGATTGGGAATGGGGATTCGGGAATGGGGGATTGGGAATGGGGGATTGGGGAATGGGGGGTTTGGGAATGGCGGTTGGGAAATGGGGAATTGGGGAATGGGGGATTGGGAATGGGGGTTGGGAAATGGGGGTTGGGAAATGGGAATTGGGGAATGGAGGATTGGGAATGGGGGATTGGGGAATGGGGATTGGGAATGGGGGAATGGGAGATTGGGAATGGGGGATTGGGGAATGGGGGTTGGGAAATGGGAATTGGGAATGGGGGATTGGGAATGGAGGATTGGGAATGGGGGATTGGAAATGGGGGTTTGGGAATGGGGGATTGGGGAATGGGGGATTGGGAATGGGGGATTGGGGAATGGGGGTTGGGAATGGGGGATTGGGAATGGAGATTCAGGAATGGGGGATTGGGAATGGAGATTCAGGAATGGGGGATTGGGAATGGGGGATTGGGGAATGAGGGACTGGGAATGGGATTCGGGAATGGGGATTGGGAATGGGGATTGGGAATGGGGGATTGGGGAATGGGGATTCAGGAATGGGGGACTGGGGAATGGGGGGTTGGGGAATGGGGTTTGGGAATGGGGGATTAGGAATGAGGGATTGTGAATGGGGGACTGGGAATGGGGATTGGGGAATGGGGGACTGGGAATGGGGATTCGGGAATGGGGGATTGGGAATGGGGGATTGGGCCGGGGGCTGGGGCTGTGCCCCTTACCCACGCAGGTGAGGTAGAGCACGGCCCGGCCCGCGGGAACCCCGCCGTCCTCACGGAAATAGGAAATCCTGACCTGCAACGAGGAGCGGGGCTGGCACCGAGCCGGCCGGGCGGGATCCCGGGATCCCCTGGGAATCCCAGTGCCCATCCCAGCACCCTGCAGGAATCCCGGGATCCAGCAGGAATTCCAACACCCAGAGGGGATCCCAGCACCCATCCCAGCACTCAGTGAGGATCCCGGTATCCAGCGGGAATCCCAGGATCCAGTGGGAATCCTGGGATCCAGCAGGAATCCTGGGATCCTCAGGACTCTCTACACCCAGCAGAAATCCTGGGATCCAGTGGGAATCCTGTCACCCATCCCAGCACCCAGTGAGGGTCCTGGGATCCAGTGGGAATCCTGTCACCCATCCCAGCACCCAGTGAGGATCCCAGCACCCACTGCAGGACCAGGTGGGATCCTGGGACCTAGAGGAGATCCCAAACCCAGTAGGAATCCCAGCACCCAGTGGGATCCAGTGGGAATCCCAATACCCAGCAGGAATATTGGGATCCAGCAGGAATCCAAACACCCAGCAGGATCCAGCGGGAATCCAAAATCCCATCAGGAATCCCAGGATCCAGCGGGAATCCAAAATCCCATCAGGAATCCCGGGATCCAGCAGGAATCCCAACACCCAGCAGGATTCCAGGATCCAGCAGGAATCCCAACATCCATCAGGATCCCAGGATCCAGCAGGAATCCAAACACCCAGCAGGATCCAGCGGGAATCCAAAATCCCATCAGGAATCCCGGGATCCAGCAGGAATCCCAACATCCAGCAGGATCCCAGGATCCAGCGGGAATCCCAACACCCATCAGGATCCCGGGATCCAGTGGGAATCCAAACACCCAGCAGGATCCAGCGGGAATCCAAAATCCCATCAGGAATCCCAGGATCCAGCGGGAATCCCAACACCCAGCAGGATCCCAGGATCCAGCGGGAATCCAAACACCCAGCAGGATCCAGCGGGAATCCAAAATCCCATTGGGAATCCCAACACCCATCAGGAATCCCGGCATCCAGCAGGAATCCCAACACCCATCAGGATCCCGGGATCCAGCGGGAACGCCGTCCCCCCTCCCGGCACCACGGGGATCCGTCGCGCACCTTCTCGTCGCCCACGTCCTTGCTGGGCTGCTCCATGGCCAGCAGCAGCTCGGGCCGCGCGCCCAGGGGCCAGCGCCCGACGCTCGAGGGCAGCTTCACGCTCCGGGCCTCGTGCAGCACCCACAGCTTCACCCCCGGCGAGGCCTGAGCCTGGAAGGAGGCGGCGCCGCGCGGGGCCGAGCTGGAACGGGGAGCGGGGTCAGGGACGCGGAATTCCGCCGGGAGCGCGGCTGAACACACGCGTGCCCGGGAAACGCCGCCCCAGCAGGGGCTGGGATGTGGAACTGGGGGAAATCCTTTAATTGGGAATGAATCCTGGGGTTTGGAATAGCAGCAAGTCATGGGACATTCAGATATTCCCAGAAAATTCAAATATTCCTGGGAAACGCCACCTCAAGGGCTGGGATTTGAAATGGGGGGTGAAACCTTCCAAAGGGAAAAAATCCCGGGGTTTAGAATATCAGCGAGTCATGGAAAATTCAAATATTCCCAGAAAATTCAAATATTCCTAGAAAACGCAACCTCAGCAGGGGCTGGGATGTGGAACTGGTTAAAACCTTCCAAAGGGAACAAATCCTGGGGTTTGGAATACCAGCGAGTCATGGAAAATACAAATATTCCTGGAAAATGCCACCTCAGCAAGGGCTGGGGTGTGGAACTGGTGTAAAACCTTCAAAGGGAACAAATCCTGGGGTTTGGAATATCAGCGAGTCATGGAAAATTCAAACATTCCTGGAAAATTCAAATATTCCCATAAAATTTAAATATATTTAATATTCCTTGGAAATGCCACCTCAGCAAGGGCTGGGATGTGGAACTGGGGTGAAACCTTCCAAAGGGAACGAATCCCAGGGTTTGGAATATCAGCAAGTCATGGAAAATTCAAATATTCCCAGAAAATGTGATTTCAACAAGGGCTGAGATATGAAATTGGGATAAATCCTTCAATGGGAAAAAACCCTGCAATTTAGAACAGCAAAAAGTCCTGGAAAATGCAAAAAATCCTGGAAAACGTGGAGGCAGCAAGTGCTGAGCTGTGAAACTCTGAGAAATCCTTTAATACAAACAAACCCTGAAATTCAGAACGGCAACAGGTCCTGGAAAAGGGAATTAATCCTGGAAAATGCAACTGCAGCCCGTGCTGCAAGAGGAAATGGGGATAAATCATTCACGGCGGAAAAAATCCCGCAGCAAATCCTGCAACCTGGGATTGCAGGGATTCCCTGGATGTGCAGAAATCCTGGGATTGCATGGATTCCCTGGATGTGCACAGATCCTGCAAGCTGGAGTTGCATCGATTCCCTGGATAGGCACAAATCCCCCAAAACGTGCGGGCAGCCGCTCCCGGAAGAGGCAATTCCCGCAAATCCCCAAAGGCGATTAAAGCAAATCCCGCCCGAGGCTGCGAACCCGGGGCAAGGCGGCGGCGCCAACCCCGCGGCAGGAATCCCTGGAAAAACCCCAAATCCCGGGATATTCCCGGTGCAAAGCGCGCCTGGGAATACACGGGAATAGGCGGGAATGAATCCCACGGAAAGAACCGCAGGGATCGCTCCGACATGCCCCAAATCCAGAGATATCCCCGGTGCCAAGCGCGGCCCGTCCTGCCATGGAAAACGGGAATAAACGGGAATAAATCCCACAAAAATAACGGCAGGAATGGCTCCGAAACGCCCCAAATCCTGCAGCAAAACCCGCGAACCTCCCGAGGGCAGCGGGGACGGGCCCCGGCCGCGATGCGATCGATGCCGGCGCTGCCCGGGGCTGGTTTGGGCACGGATCTCCCCAAAATCGGCATTTCCGAGCGCGGCCGGGCAGGCCGGAGCCCGTCCCGCCCCGCCCCGCTCGGGAGGCCGCGGGCGGCGGGCCCGGAGCGGATGCGGACCCGGGAGAAGGAAACGCAGGAATGGGAAAATTCCGGGCCGGGGCAGCGGAGGGGACGGGCAGGGAGCAGGGAGCAAAACCCCGGAGCCGCTGCGGAGAGAGAGCCGGAGCCGGGCCGGGGTTCGCTCTCTGCCCGCCCCCAACGCGGGAAATAAGAAATGTTTCTTATCTCATCCCGCCGGGATGTGGGGCGCAGCGTTAAAACCCCAAAAAGGGCTTGTGGCACCCCAAAGTGGGAAAATCCCGCTGGGAATGGTGCGGCCGGGCTGCTGCGGAGATGTTCAGAGCGTCTGTGAGGGATGGACAGAGGGACGGACAGAGGGATGGACAGATGGACAGCAGGATGGACAGAGGGATGGACAGATGGACAGAGGGGATGGACAGAGGAATGGACACTGGGAAGGGACAGTAGGGATGGACAGCAGGGATGGACAGATGGACAGCGGGATGGACAGAGGGATGGACGGAGGGATGGACAGATGGACAGAGGGATGGACAATGGGAAGGGACAGTAGGGATGGACAGCAGGGATGGACAGATGGACAGATGGACAGAGGGATGGACAGAGGGACAGTGGGGATGAACCGTAGGGATGGACAGCGGGAAGGGACAATGGGGATGCACACTGGGAAGGGGCACCGGGAATCCCACCCTTCCCCCTCCCGGGACAGCATCCCCTGGGAAAAGCCCCCGGAGCAGCAGCACCGCCCCCGCCCCACCGCGCACTATTTTCGGGCTTTGGTTAATGGGATCACGGGGAAAAAGCGGATTTGTGCCCCGCGCTCACCCGCACACGTCCAGGGCCAGCTCGGTGCCCAGCACGCACACGGCGCTGCCGGGGCGCTGCGTGGACAGCTGGACACGGCGCTGCTGCGCCATCGCGGCCGCCCCGGGCACCCTCGGGTGCCGCGCCCGGCGGCCGCGGGGGATTTATAAAGCCGGGCTGCTGGGAGGGGATCAGCCAAAGCCCGGCCTAATCCCACCTCCGGGCTGGGTGTGCGCGGGTCCGGCCGCGCTCCCGGCGGTCGGAGCGGGGGGAAGCGGCCCGGGACGCCCACGGGATGTTCGGGGCTCCGGGGGGCTCCGGGCTCCGGCCAGCACCGAGGGACGCGGGGGGAGCGGCCCCCGTCCGGCCCACGCCGTGAAATATTCACCGCGACACCCGAGCCGCGCTGGGCCCGCGCCAGCGCCGGGCACGGCCGGGTTCGATTTCTCCTTCTGCTGAAAGGTTTCGTTTGTTCGGCCGGGACAAAGCGCTGGAATTCTCCCTCCGGGGAGGGCCGGCGGGGCGGGGAGGGCGCTCGGCCGGCTCCGCGGGGCGCTGCCGGGGGCTGTCACCTGCGCTGGGGACAGCGGACCCCCGGCGGCTTTAATCGCCTTTGTTTTAATTAAAGCCTCGGCTGCGCGTGGGGGCGGAGAGCCCTTTGTCCCTGCAGCTGTTCCCAAACCCCCTCCCCGCCGTCACGCGCGGCCCGGATTTAATGTCGCTCCTCGGGACCCGTGAATATCAGCAGGGACACAGCCCCAGGGAATGGGGTTGGAAATGGGGTCAGAAATCCGCTTTTGGGGCAAAAGGTGGGCGGGGGAGCGGGATGCGTGGGAGCATCCCGTGCGGTTCTCCAGCGCCGCAGGAGTTCGAGCCGCAGGTGCGGCTGCACCTCAGGAACGCTGCCAGGGGAGCAAATTGCCCAAAATAAGCGTGTCCGGCCCCAGAACTGCAGCGGGGCTGAGCAGGGCCGGGCCGTGCCCGGGGCACGGGGCGGGTTTCGGTTCCCGGGGCGGTGCCAGGCGGTGCCAGGCGGGTGCCAGGCGGGCACGGGGAAGTGTTGCGCTCCGGTGGAGACGAAGAGCGGAGGAAATTCCCTCCTGGAGAAGGGGTGAAAAGGTCCCGAGGAGGGCAAGGAGGGGTTCCTGCAGCCTGAGAACCAGGTTCCCCAGAAGGAAGCGATTTTTTGGCCAAAACAGGAAACTTTGGGGTGTCATCAGCCGCTGACTCCGCGGCCGTAGGATGGAGCCTGCACCCCCAGCGCAGCCTCCCCACCCCTGCTGTCCCCACCAGCCCCAAACCAAAGCCCCGTGCCCAAAACCAGGCTTCAAACGACATCTTCACGCCGGGAGCGGAGGAAGGAAGGACAAGAAACGGGGAAGCGCTGCCCCCTCAGTGTCCGTGAAGCTTTATTGGCCAAACCCGAGCTGTCGGTGCTTTTCCGGCGCAGGAAATGCACCTTCCCCTGGGCTGCAGGAAATGCACCTTCCCCTGCAGGACCCGGCCCAGGGGGGTCAGGGCTCCATGTGCCACCACTTGAAGGCGAAGGGCTTGCGGCGCACGTTGGTGCCGCAGTGCACGTCCCCCGACAGGAGGTGGTAGGAGAAGAAGTCGTCGATGAAGGTGCAGGAGAGGCCCAGCGGCTCCAGCAGCTCCCGCACACGCTGCTCCAGGCAGCAGCGCCCGCCCACCACGGGCCCGAAGGGCTTGGGGATGCCCAGGTGCCGGCCCAGCACCAGCATGTTCACCTGGAGGGCACGGGGAGTGCAGCAGGGATGGATCCCAGGGGATTGGGATCGGGGCAGGGTTGCGGGGTCGGGGTCTCACCATGTCTGGGAACAGCGCGTCGGCGCGGGAGTTGGTCAGGATGAAAAGCTGCGGGATGTCCACGATGTCCTGCTCGCTCAGCCCCAGCTCCTGCTTCAGCAGGTCGCGGTTCCAGTCGATGCAGCGCTGTGGGAAGGACCCGGAACTGCCATCCCAGCCCTCCACATCCCACCCACTGGCCCCGCTGGATCCTGCCTGGATCCCACCTATTCCTGTGCACAACCTCCCACCCCACCCCACCCCACCCCACCCCACCCCACCCCACCCCACCCCACCCCACCCCATCCCATCCCATCCCATCCCATCCCATCCCATCCCATCCCATCCCATCCCATCCCATCCCATCCCATCCCATCCCATCCCATCCCATCCCATCCCATCCATCTGCCACCTCCCTGTCCCTTGGGTCGTCTCCCTCTCCTCGCCCCCTCCGGGCACTCCGGCCATTCCCCAGCCCCCAAATCCCTCCCTGCACCCCGGAACCCCCTGAAGGAGGAGGGGATCCCCCGGGTCCCACCTGCACGTGGCGGTTGTCGCTGCGCAGGGACTCGTCCGCCAGGATCTCATCAATGCTCTTCTGCTCCCTGCCCTTCAGCCCTGGGGTGTGGGAGCAGTCAGGGACAGAGGGATGGACAGTGGGATGGACAGAGGGATGGACATTGGGATGGACAGCAGGAAGGGATGGTGGGAAGGGACAGCGGGATGGACACTGGGAATGGATACTTGGAAGGGACAGCAAGAAGGGACAGCAGGAATGCCGTTCCCTAGGGATGGCCTCAGCCGGCCCTCACCAAGGAACTGCGTGGCCTCCCCGTGGCCCTGCTGCTGCTTCTCCTTGAAGAGTTTGTAGCAGGCGTTGGGACTGGCCAGGAGCAGCCGGAATCCCTGCGGGACAGAGCCTGGGGGTCAGCCCTGGTGTGGGGATAAAACACCCCAGAGTCTGCCTGGGAGGCACCACGGCCATCCCAAACCCAGCCCTGGGGCCATGAGATGCCCACAGAGATGCCAAATCCATCCCCAGGGCCATGGATGCCCATGCCAATCCCAAACCCAGCCCCAGGGTCATGGGATGCCCATAGCAATTCCAAATCCATCCCAGGGCCATGGGATGCCCATGCTAATCCCAAATCCATCCCAGGGCCATGGGAAGCCCATGCCAATCCCCAATCCATCCCCCCGGGTCACCCCAAAGGGGCTCCATGCCCCAGAGCCCCAGAAGGACAAAGAGCTGCCAAAGGGGATTTTTGGGGTGCTGTGAAGAGCCCTGGGCAGGCTCTGGGGTCGGCACCTTCCTGTCCAGGGCAGGGACGAAGGTGAGGAACTCGTCCACGTGGCCCACGCTGAGCCACTCCGAGTAGACCTCGAGCGGCGCCTGCACCGTCTGCGCGAAGAGGAAATCCCGCACGGCGCGGCACATCCTGCGCCCGGCCATCCTGCGGGACAGCCTGGGGTGGGCACTGCTCCCGCCCCAAAACCCTCGCCCCTAAAACCCCCCCTCCCCCCAAACCCCGGCCCCAAAACCCCTGCCCCTAAAACCCCCCCTCCCCGCCCCAAAACCCCTGCCCCAAAAACCCCCCCTCCCCCCAAACCCCCTGCCCTAAAACCCCCTCCCTGCCCCAAAACCCCTGCCCCAAAACCCCCCTCCCCCCAAACCCCTGCCCCAAAACCCACTCCCTGCCCCCAAACCCCTGCCCCAAAAACCCCCCCTCCCCCCAAAACCCCTGCCCCAAAACTCCCCCTCCCCCCAAACCCCTGCCCCAAAACTCCCCCTGCCCCCAAACCCCTGCCCCAAAACCCCCTCCCCAAAATCTCCTCCCTGCCCCAAACCCGCTGCCCACCCCAAACCCTCCCCAGACCCCCCGATCCCCACAAGGCCCATTCCCATCCTGTTTTCCAGGGAAAATGGCCCGAGCTGCACTACAGACACCCACGTATTTAATACACGGAATAATATAAATTCTAGATTGTTCTGCTCTCATAAAGATTTATCTGCCTAAGGGCCCGATTATGTATCATTGCCTCTGTTATCTGTTAACATGGTCCTGTGCTATAGATAAACTGTGGTGATGTATGCAATACGTGTAAATATACATTGCTAAAGCTCTGGGTTATATAAATATATCAATATCAATATTTATTACTAGATCCCTATAATATATAAACATCCATTGCTAAATCCCTATCCTATATAAACACATCAGTATAAATACACGTTACTAGATCCCTATATCATATAAATATATTGCTAAATCCCTATATTATATAGATATATATTACTAAATCCCTATCTTATATAAATACACATTACTAAATCTCTATATTTTATAAATATACATTTTGCTAAATCCCTATATTACATAAATATATCAAGATAAATATATATTGTTAAAATCGGATTTTATATAAACATATATTACTAAATCCCTACCTTATATAAATACACATTACTGGATCCCTATATTATATAAATATACATTTTGCTAAATCTCTATATTACATAAATATATCAATTTATATATCATTAAATCCATATATTATATAAATATATATTACTAAATCCCTACCTTATATAAATACACATTACTAGATCCCTCTATTATATAAATATACATATTGCTAAATCCCTATATTACATAAAAATATCAATATAAATATATATTATTAAATACATATATAAATATATATTACTAAATCCCTCTCTTATATAAATATGCATTACCAGATCCCTATATTATATAAATATATCAACATAACTCCCTGTGTTTTAGATAAATACATCAATATATCACTATATTATATAGAGAGTTAATATATGCACGCTATGTAAATATATACTGCTAAATCCCTATATATAGAAATAAATATATTTCAAAATTTCTATAATATATAAAATATATATCACTAAATCCCTCTCTTATATAAATATATGTTACTAGATCCCTAATATTACATAAATATATGAACATATCTCCCTGTATTTTAGATAAATACATCAATATATTGCTGTATTATATAGAGGGTTAATATATACATGCTATATAAATATATACTGCTAAATCCCTCTCTTATATAAATATATATTGCTAAATTCCTAAAATACATAAATATATATTACTAAATCCCTAATATTCCTTAAATATATCAATGCCTTCCTGTATTTTAGATAAATACATTGATATATCCCTACATTATATATAAAGTGTGTTTATATGTGTTATATAAACATATACTGCTAAATCCATATATTATATAAATATACATTACTAAATCCCTCTTATATAAACACATATTACTAGATCCCTAATATTACTTAAATATATCAATATGTCTCCCTATATTTTAGATAAATACATGAATATATCCCTATATTATATAGACATGTTAATATATGCATGTCATAGAAATATATACTGCTAAATCCCTATATAATTTGAATATATATATATTGTTAAATCTCTATATTATATAGATACATATTACTAAATCCCTATCTTACACAAATATATATTACTTGATCCCTAATATTACATAAATATATTGGTGTGTCTCCCTGTATTTTAGATAAATACATCAATATATCCCTATATTATATATAAAGTGTGTAAATGTATATGTGATATATGTTGCTAAATCCCTATAAATATTTAAGTACAAATATATATTGCTAGATCCCTAATATTCCATAAATCTATCAGTGTGTCTCCCTGTGTTTTGGGTAAATACATCGATACATCCCTATAAAGTGTGGAAATGTACATGTGATATAGATATATATTGCTAGATCCCTATAAATACAGCAGTACAGATATACATTGCTAGATCCCTGATATTCCATAAATATATCAGCGTGTCTCCCTGTGTTTTGGACAAACACATGGATATATCCCCTCATTTTCCATAAACACCTCTCCAGGCCGGATCCATCCGTAGGGATGGGATCATTCCACACCCGGTTCTGCTCGGGCGCCTCTGGGATGAGTTTTTCCCATCCCTGCAATTCCCAAATCCCGCCTCACTTTGGTGCGAGGGCCAAGTTTTCTTAGACAGAACGGCCTGGGAAGACGTTAATTAAATTCCTGGTAATGAGGGACAACTGGGGTCCCAGTGGGGCTGGGAAAATCCCATTTCCCTGCCTTTCCTTTCCTCTGGAAGCAGCGCGAGCCCCGGGCTGGGACGGGAGCGTCCCGTGGGTTTTTAGGGATGGAGCAGGCGGGATCTGGAGCGGGTGTTGTTCTTCCCGGAAAATGCCCTCCTTTGTGGAGGCTTTGCAGGGAGCTTTGTTCGCTGCCGAGCAGCGCCCGCCCTGGGCACAACAACCCCCGGATATTCGGGATTTCATGGGCACAACGACCCCCGGTTATTCGGGATTTCATGGGCACAACAACCCCCGGATATTCGGGATTTCATGGGCACAACAACCCCCGGATATTCGGGATTTCATGGGCACAACAACCCCCAGATATTCGGGATTTCATGGGCACAACAACCCCCGGATATTCGGGATTTCATGGGCACAACAACCCCCAGTTATTCGGGATTTCATGGGCACAACAACCCCCGGTGGTTCGGGATTTCACCCTGTCCTGGGCTCCCCGCTTCGCTCCCAAAGAACAAACCCAGCCTGGGAGTGCGGGACTGGAGGAAAAGGGGTGAAAACGGGAAAAAACGGGAAAAGGGGAAAAGGGGGAAACGGGAAAATGGGAAAAAGGGAAATGGGAAAGGAGAAAATGGGAAAAGGGGAAAAAGAGGAAAAAAGGAAAAAGGGGGAAAAGGGGGAAAGGGGAAAGGGGGAAAGGGGGAAAAGGGGAAAGGGGGAAAGGGGGAAAAGGAGAAAAGGGGAAAAGAGGAAAACGGCGGCCGGGTTTTGTGAGGGTCGGAGGAGCAGCCGTGGGGTTTGCCTGTAAAATCTGGGATTTGATGGGCATGGGGACCAGGTTTTTTCTCCGAGAGGTTCCCGAGGGAGGGTTTTGGGGTGTCCCGAGGGAGGGCTCACCAGGGCAGGGGGCTGCCGATGAGGATCCGCCCCAGCGGGTACTCCTTGCCGCGCACCGTCACCGGCGGGCTCACGTCCAGGTTCCCGAAGGAATCCAGGCTGGTCACGCTCTTCCCGGGGGGCTCCCGGGTCACGTAGCCAAAATCCGGGCCCTGGGAAAGAGGGAAGAGGTGCCAAGGACCTCCTGTGAGGGGATTTTGGGGAGAAAAAGGGGGATTTCGATGCAAGGACACACCAGGATCTTCTTAAAAGCGAAATCCTTCAGGCCTCTGTTCCTGGGAGAGTCGAAGACCACGGGGAAGGTTTTGTGTGGAGCTTCCACGTAGCCGAACTCCAGCTCATCCTGTGGGAAGGAGACGAGGAGGAGGAGGAGGAGGAAGGCTCCCAGGGGTGATAGGAATCTCCACCAGGGATGTGGGGAGGGTGGGGCAGGAAATGGGGTGAGCCAAGCCTGAACCATCGAGGAGGCTCCTGCACAGCCCTGCTGGGGTGACAACACAGCCATGGTGTCCCCCTGGGGTCCCCTGGCACTGGGACTCTCCTGCACAGCCCTGTGGGGTGACACCAGAGCCACAGTGTCCTCCTGGGGTCCCCCTGGCACTGGGACCCTCCTGCACAGTCCCACAGGGCCCCCCTTTCAATGGGGCCCCCTTGTACAATGAGGTCACTCTCAAGGTGTCCCTTGGGTCCCTCTTTCAAAGGACCACAGGGACCCTTCTGCAAAAGGGACCCCTTGCAATGTCCCATGGGGTCCCTTTTGCAGCAGGGACCCCTTGCAATGTCCCATGGGGTCCCTTTTGCAGCAGGGACCCACTTGCAATGTCCCATGGGGGCCCTTTTGCACTGGGTTCCCCTTTGCAATGTCCCATGGGGTCTCTTTTGCAATGTCCCCACAGGGTCCCCTCCCTCACTGGGGTCCCCCCTGCAGTGGGGCCTCTCCTGCAGAGCCCCCCGGGGTCCCTGTCCCGGTGCCCCTCTGTGTCCCTGGTGCCAGGCCGGGCTCCCTGGCCATTGTCCCTGTCCGTGTCACCCTGGCAGCATTCCCTGTGCCTCAGTGCCCGCTCCCTGCCCCAACCCCTGGCGTTCTGGAGCTGTCCAAGCCACGGAGGGGCTCTCTGTGCCCGGGGGCCCTGGGGGGCCGGGCGGGCTGACCTGGATCCAGCGGTCGCTGCGCGAGTCCTGCTCGGAGCACACGGTCAGTTTGCAGTTGGCTTTCCGCAGCAGCGCCCGCAGCCCCTCCAGGAAGGCCTCGTTGGAATCCGAGCCCTGCTTGATGCTGGGGGACAGCGAGGGGCCGGGGCTGCGAGGGGGATCTCAGGGAGCCCCCAAAACCCCGGCCCTGCCGCTCGTTCCTCAATCCTGAGCACCCTGGGCAGCATTCCAGCAAGGGAATGGAGCTGGAGCAGGAACTGCAGCCTTTGTGGGACTGGAGCTGGAGAGGGAACTCCAGCATTTCTCCTTGGGATTTAAACACCCACCCCGGGCAGCATTCCTGCATGGAATTGGACCTGGAGAAGGTCTTCCAGCATTTCTCCTTGGGATTTAAATGCCCTGGGCAACATTCCTGCATGGGAATGGACCTGGAGAGAGAACTCCAGCCCTTCTCCTTGGGATGGAAATGACTCCCGCAGCAGCAGCTGGCTCCCTTCCCAAACATTCCCAGTCAGGAATGCCTAAGCCTGGCTCACGTAGGGCTCCACACAGCCAGGAAGGGTCGGGAACTCCTCCCTGGAGAGTGCCCCAGGGCAGGGGACACCCCTGTCCATGGTGGGGACACCCCTCCTACCTGCAGACAAACACCTCCAGGGGCTGCTGGGTGTTGGGCGTCATGATCCAGGGCGCCACGCGGAACACCACGGTGTCCGTGAAGATCGGCGTGCCCGGCGAGTCCTGGTGGAGCCAAAACGGAGTCTGGGACCTCCACCACGGGGGGGTTTGCCAGGGGAGGGGTGGGGCCGACCCCCCCGTACCTTATGGGGCACCTCCAGCAGGCTGGCGCTGAAGGACACGAGGCCGGTGAAGCCCCTGTCGGGGAACGCCAGCCCCTCCACATAGAAGGTGCTGTCCCCGTGGCCAGCGTGGTCCAGCACGTAGGAGAGCTTGTCCGGGCCCAGCACGGGCTTGTAGCTTGGGTAGGCATCACCACCTGGGGAACTCCAACTCAGCAGCCTGGAGAACCCCGGATTCCCACCCCGAACTCAGCCTGGAGAACCCCAAATTCCCACAGCCTGCCCACAGGGGGACACACCAGCAGGAGGAGGAGGTGGCTGGTGCCCAAGGGTAGCAGAAGAGCCTCCTCCTCCTCCTCCTCCTCCTCCTCCTCCTCCCCGGGGAACATGCTTGATCTTCCCAGGACAAAGAGGGCTCCGTCCCCTCGGGTCCAGCCCTTTCCAGGTGCGTGGCTCCGGCTGAGGATCTAATGACACCCTTGGCTCCCCGGACCTGATTTTCGGCGCGGAGCTGCCGGGGATCCAACTGTTCAAAGGCGAAGGGTGCTGCCCAACGGGATGGGCTGCTTGGCTGCTTGGCTCCCTGCCCGAGCCAAAACAGTGCCGGGAGCCACGTGGGGGTTCCCGCGCCATGGGAATGTCAAAATTCCAGCCCTTGTTGGGAAAAGCCTCTTTGGAGTCTTCTCCCCCTTGGTTTTTTCCCCTATAGCCCCACCCCGTGCAGCAGCAGAAGAGCTTTGGGGATTAAAGGGTGATTACAGCAAGTAGAGGTGCCCCAATGAACAAAACCTGCAGGGTTGGCGGGTCTTGGGGTCCCGCAGGGCTGCTGGGGGCAGGGGAAGGCAGAGGCACTCACGGACGGCGTGGAACACCCGCACTTTGTCCGCGTCGCTCTCGGGGACGTGCAGCACCACCGGGTACTCGGCGAAGATGGCGCTGGGGCCCTCGGTCCGCAGCAGCATCACCGACATGTCCTGGAGGTCTGGGGGACACAGGGGACACGGAGGGAGGGGATGGCAGCAGGAAAGCCCCCAGGGAGCCCCTCGGGGTCACAGCCCACCTGCCGGGGTCCGTATGTCCGCCTGGCCGCTGTCCGTGCCCCCCGCGCCGGGGCTGTCCCGGTCACAGTTGACCAACAGCACGGCCCCTTGTCCGTCCGGGCCCCACGTCCACTTGGCCTGGAGGAGAAGCACCGAGAGGGGACAGGAGTAGGATTTCCCCCATCCTGGGCTGAGGAAAGCCGCAGGCTCGGAGGAGAACCCGACCGCAGCAAGGAAACGCCAGCGCCGCTCAAACCGCCCCATCCCAAGGGCAGCTCCAGCAGGACCTGCACGGACTGCTCCGAGATTTTATCTCTCAGCCAGGCTGGAAGTGCCTCCAGCCTCGCCTGGACACGGCTGCAGCGCCTCTGGAAGCTCAGCCCATCTTGATACCAATTTGCGCCGCCGATCAGGCTGTGGTTAATTAGCCCGGCTGATCTGTGGTTAATTAGCCCGGCTTGAGGGCCCGGGCACAGGCAGATGTATGGCCAAAGGGGGAAATCTGCTGCTGTTTGCTCAGCTCATTCAGTGACACCTTTGGGGCCCAGAAAGGAAAAGAGAAAGAGAAAGGAGATGGAAGAGAAAGAGAAGAGAAAGGGAGGAAAAGGGGAAGAGAAGTGGAGGAAAAAAGGGAGGGAAAAGGGAGGAAAAATGGAGAAAAAAGGGAAGAGAAAGGAAGAAAAAGCCGAGAGTTTTCTCCTGCAGGATCCTCAGGGCCAGGCTGTAGCTGCAGGTGGTTTTGGCGTGGAATAGGAAAATAAATCCTTTTCCTGCTCAATTAGTAGGCTGAGGATCTGCCGGGCTGTTTGCCCTCACGGGGACACCACCCAGCTCCCTGTCCCCCCTGGAGATTTTCCAGGAAGAGGCCGGGGATGGATCCGCCCTGCCAGGATGCTCTCCCCACCTTGTCCTTGTCCTTGTCCTTGCCCTTGCTCTTCACTCGGCCGCTCCGGCTCCAGTCCACATCCAGGGACACCTCTGGAACAGCGAGAGGGAAGGAAGCCATGGGCAGGGGATGGGCTCTCAGGGCTGTTTTGGGCTCCTCCTTGGCACCATGGCCCCACACCAACCCCACCTCACCGCCCCCGAAGCTGCTCCAGACCCAACAGAACAGGAGAAGAAAATCCAACCCAGCGGCTTTGCCATGACTTACCCTCTTTGATCTCCAGCTGTCTCCTCTCATTTTGGTTCCCCCCAGCAGGGACGTCCCCACTTCATGGCAGACTTTATGTTTTCATAGCATTTTTTATGTTTTCATGTCAGATTTTTTTGTTTTCATGGCAGATTTTACGTTTTCATAGCATTTTTTCATGGCAGATTTTGTTTTCATGCATTTGTTTTTTCATGTTTTCATGCCATTTTTTATGTTTTCATGGCAGATTTTATGCTTCCATGGCATTTTTTACATTTTCACCCCTTTCCTATTGACTGTCCTGTTTTCCACAAAGCCAAAACACAGCGGAGGCACAAAACTGTGTTTTCACTGTGGCTGAGCAAACACCCAAATAATTTCTAGGAAATCTGAGGACTTCCCCTCACAGAGCTCTTCCTGCCCCAAATTTCTGCCTCTGCTGCAGAGATTTACCAGTGACCTCATCCAAAACCCACCTCAATCCTGACCCAAAACTCCTCCAGATGGGACACACAAAGTGTGGAAAACACAGGGATTGAGTCAGAGATTGTTCTCCTTGGGGCAGAGAGGACAGCGCGGAAAAGCCAGCAGAGAAACTCTGAATCCAACCAAGAGAACATTTGGAAGGCAAAATCCCTGTGGCCAGTGGTGGCCCCAGTTGGCTCCAGCAGGGCCCATCGGCCACGGGACGCGGGAAACCTTCAGCCTCTCCAGGGGCTATTCTGGGAGGCGTCGGCACGACTTGAGGACACGGGTCAGACTGTCATGTGAACGCTTCAGAAAATCCCAAATTTAGGGTAATTAATCCATCCAAGTGGAGACTTCTGCACCCAGACCGGTTGTCTAGACTCCCTTTGTAGTCAGCAGGGGAGAGCAGGCATTTGGAGGGGATGATTCACCTCACCCCAAACTCCTGAAATAGGTCAGGCACCGCTTCGGTGCCGATCCCTCTCCCCTCGCTGCTGTGGAGGAGGCGCCGGCCGGAGCTGGGTGAGGAGATCTCCCGTGGATCCTCTTTTCCCAAGGAACCACCTCGGCAGGCACAGGAGGATGCTCCTGGGTGGGGACACGGCCCGCCCTCCATCTCTCCCACACCATATAAGGCAATGTTTAATTAATCATGGTTTAATTATTTCCCTCTTGCCCGTCAGCATCGGTGAACACCCAAACTTTTATTGCCTATGGCCCCCAAGGAATTCCAGCCTCGTGGATCCAGCCAGATCCCAAGAGACCAGGAATTCCTGGAGCCTTGGTGGGCACCTACCGACACAGGTGAGATACAGCCAGGCCACCGCCAGCTCGTGGCCCTCGCGGTCGTAGTAGGAGATCTTCACCTGCAGAGACAGCCCCACACTGTGACCCACACCCTGCTGAGCTGGTGGGATCTCCATCCCCACACTGTGACCCACACCCCGCTGAGCTGGTGGGATCTCCATCCCCACACTGTGACCCACACCCTGCTGAGCTGGTGGGATCTCCATCCCCACACCGTGACCCACACCCCGCTAGTTGGTGGGATCTCCATCCCCCCTCACTGTGACCCACACCGCCACCATGCTGGTGGGAATCTCCATCCCCACACTGTGGACCCACACCCAGCGAGCTGGTGGGATCTCCACCCACACTGTTGACCCACACCCTTCGTAGGCTGGTGGGATCTGCCCCATCCCCGCACTGTGACGCCCCACCCCGCTGAGCGTGGGATCTCCATCCCACACTGTGACACACCCTGCGAGCTGTTGTGATCATCCTCCCCACACCGGTACCCACACCCTGCTGAGCTGGTGGTCTCCTCCCCACACCGTGACCCCCACCCCCACACGCTGAGCTTGTGCGGATCAGATCCATCCCCCCAGAACGGTGACCCACACCCCGCGAGCTTGGTTGGGATCTCCATCCCACAACTGTGACCACACCCCGCTGAGCGGTGATCTCCAGCCCTCACTGTGACCAGAAACACCCGCTGATCTGTGGATCTCCATCCCCACACCGGGACCCACACCCCGCTTAGCCGGTGGTATCTCCTCCCCACACCGTGACCCACACCCTGCTGACTGGTGGGATCTCCATCCCCACACTCTGACCCACACCCTGCTGAGCTGGTGGGATCTCCATCCCCACACTGTGACCCACACCCCGCTGAGCTGGTGGGATCTCCATCCCCACACCGTGACCCACACCCCGCTGAGCTGGTGGGATCTCCATCCCCACACCGTGACCCACACCCCACCAGGCTGGTGGGATCTCCATGCCCTCCTGGGATCACAGTTTGAGGCCCCACAAGGATCACCACTCCAACCCCTGCCTGCCCACCCAGCCGGGCGCTGGGAGGACCATCCCAGCCGTTCTCCATTAATCACAGTTCATTGGAACCCTCTGTGCCATCTTCAGCACAAAATCAGACTGGAAAAAGTCAGACTTGGGGTATTTTTTGCTGCCTGGCACCGACTTTTGCAACTGCTCTGATGTTGTCATTAGGGCACCAAGTGGGACCTTCTCCTTCTGGGTTTCGTTTCTCGTCAGTGCCAATTACACAACTCTGCTCGAGCTTTCCCCATGACAAACCACCCTGGTGTCAGCATAACTCAGGAATCCTCAAGCTTTCCCAGGAAATGTCACTTATTTCCCCCAGTTTGACCACAGGAACAGCACCTGACCTGGTTGTCATCGACAGTCCTGCTGGTGACATCGATGGTCACCACCACCTCAATGTCAGGATCCAGTGGCCACCGGGCGTCCAGGCTGGGCTTTGTGGCAGGGCTGTGGATCATGTGCACCGTCACCGCCGGCGTGGCGTGCACGTCAAAGGACACGGCACCTCTCGGGGTGGACCTGGAATGGAGCAACCTCGGCTCAGGGACCACGGGAGCCAAGTCCCCAAACCTGGAATTAAGCCCAGCCGCGACTGGGCGGGAGGGGCCCTGAGACCATCCCTGGGTGATGAAATGGTCCCTGGAGTTCCACACGTGGGGCCTCTGTGGCGGTGTTGGGCAAGCCCAGCTCCCGCTGCAGCTCTGGCACGTCCGGCCCGGTCCGTGACAAAACCCCAACCGGGGAAGAGCCAGGATGATTTTCCTGCCAGCCAAGCATGGAGCTGGGTGTTGTGAGACCATCCCGTGACCTGAGGGATGCTGGGGCTGGAGTGGAGCCTGGATCTGGGCACGCAGCGCCCGCGCCCGGCTCCGTGACATCCTCGGGAGCCTTTGAAGTGCTGCTCCCTGCTCATTACAGCCCCAGCCGCTCCATCCTGGCAGCCCTGACCTGCTCCCACTCCCCTGGCTGCGTCCCAGGGGGAGCGAGGCAGGAACTTCGGCAGCAAGAACATGAAAACCACAACATCAAAACCCCGCCATGGCAGGGATTTATCCCCGGTGTTGCTCTTGGCACAGCATCCCCGGTGCCTCCGGCAGCTTGTGAGGAGATTGAGGCATTCCATGGGCTTGGCATCCCCATCCGGAGCACCCCATGAAGCTGTGGATCCAGAGAATGCTGAATCCCATCCAGAGACCCATCCCAACACCCCACAAAGCTGTGGATCCAGAGGGATCTGGATCCCATCCAGACCACCCCCCAAAGCCGTGGATCTGGGGAATGCTGGAGCCCATCCAGAACACCCCACGAAACCGGGGACCCAGAGGGATGCTGGATCCCATCCAGAACACCCCACAAAGCCGTGGATCCAGAGGGATGCTGGATCCCATCCAGAACACCCCGCAAAGCCGTGGATCCAGGGGATGCTGGGATCCCGCAGATTTGGGGCTCTTTGCTGTGGGTTTGTGGCTCTCCCCCCTCAGCACCGCCGCCTGATTCCCAACAAACTCCACATTCTGCCCCAAACAGCCCAAAATTGATGCATCCATCACTAAATTCCCCCCAGCAAGTGCTCCCCAGGAATAAAATGATCCCACATTTCAGCTGGAAGAGCCTCCATCATCTGCTGTTTGGGACCACGGCTCAAATTTGTTACCAAGAAGCCAAATCATCCCATTTGGGCTCCAGAGGTTTAAATAGGACTGAGAGGGCTCCGAGTCCAAAAGCAGGACAAAAAATTGCAGATAATGGATTTTCTACATTCCCATCTGCAGGAGGGGGGAAACAAGGCTGTTTTAGGGCAGCAAGAGCTCTCTGAGGGGACGGTGGCACATCCTGGCCCGGCTCCAGCGCTCCATCCCAGTAATTGCCCGGATGCGATGCCGACCGGCCAGGCCTGCGCTCTCTGTCATTATAAATGTGATTTATTAAATAATGACACTGTGGCAGCAGGGCAGGGACAGCTGCCTATCTGCCCAATAAAGCCACCCCATATTTAATTCTGCAAAAATCCCTTTTCCTGACGCTGCCTGTGCACGGCCACTGCTAAATTTTTTCTGCCTGAGCCACGCATTTTATTCCTCCTCCCGTTTTAGCTCCGAGTTGCACATCTTGAATTGCTCTTGCCCAATGTTGTTAGAGCCAGAAATAGACCTGGGCTTAGCCACGGTGTTCTCGGGCTTTGCCTCCAAACCATCCTGGCCTGGCTCCGCTGCGATGCCTCGAGCCAACATTCCACCTTTGGACGAGCTCCCTGTAGGATATTGTCCCCAAAAATGAGCTCCCTGTAGGATATCATCCCCAAATGTGACCTCCCTGTGGGATATCATCCACAAATCCAGAGTTTTGGGGTGAGGTCCTCATGGGACATCATCCCTTAAAACACACACAGTGGGACAGCATCCCCTAAAAATCCTTGGATGAGCTCCCCATGGACATCGCACACCCAGCTCTGCGGGGACCTGTCCCTCCAAACCCTTGGGTGAACTCCTGACGAGATCCAAGTCCCTCACCACCCATTCCTCCTCCTAACCCATCCCAAAGCCCTGCAGCTCTGTGGAACATGCCAGGATGCCGTGACACTGGGCAAACCCATCCCAAATCCTGGTGGCTCCATGGAACACTGCAGGACGCCCCCATCCTGAGCAAACCCATCCCAAATCCCTGGCCAGCATGCCCCAATGCTGATCAAACAAACCCATCCCAAATCCCTGGATCAGCATATCCCAATGCCAATCAAACCCACCCCAAATCCCTGGCCAGGATGCCCCAGTGCTGATCAAACCCATCCCAAATCCCAGCCCTGGATGCCCCAAACCTATCCCAAATCCCAGCCCAGGATGCCCCAATGCCGATCAAACCCATCCCAAATCCCAGCCCAGACTGCCCCAAACCCATCCCAAATCCCAGCAGCTCCATGGGACACCCCGGGCTGCCCCATGCCCGGCCTCACCGGCGCGTGTCCAGGAAGACCTCGGTGCCCAGCACGCAGACGCCGCGGGCGGCGTGGCTGGTGGACATGGGCACGACGTGACGCGGGGCCATGGTGAGCCGGGCACGGCCGCATGGGCAGGGAGCTCCGCCGGCTGTGCCGGGAAACCAGCAGGACTGGATTAAAAGGCTCGGGAAGGTAACTCCTCCTTCCCGGGATGACGGGGTTCAGCCGGGGGACCCTGGTTCCACCTCCATCCCGAGATGGAGCTGATAGGGCAGCCCCGGGGCGGCTCCAGGGGGAACACCAGGTGACGGCCAGCCCTGCTGGATGCTCCTCAGCGGGGGTTTGGGTTGATTCCCCTCTTTTTGTTCCTCCCCAGCTCCATCTCAAGCCCCGCAGCTCATGCATTAAACATTCCCACCCCCCCGGCAGCGCAGGGTGGTTGTTTGGGGTTATTACAATGCTGTCATTAAAACCGGGCATTTTCTTTAAAACACCCCAAATTTTCCAGCCGGCCTCTCTGGGCCGGGTGAGTCACAGCCCCGGCTGCAGCAGCAGAGCCATGCCTGAGTACAGCTGAACAAAAGGAAATGTTTGCTCAGGCCGGTCCTTCCCATCCCAACCATCCCGAGGACGGGAGGGACGGGCAGGGAGAACTGGTTATGGGGCAGGCGGGGAAGGGGAAAACACCAACAGCCAACAACCAGAGGCTCCCCAAGGAAACTCGACCTCCTCCGTGTCTCACTTGGACCTCGAGCTCCAGGGGAATGGAGGGTTTCCAGGCCGAGATCCTGCAGGAAGGATCCCCTTTGCTGGAAGCTGTACTGCAGATATCCATCGCTCTCCGGGCCATCCCATCCCGGAGGATTTGCCTGCCTGGGAGCAGGGAAACCCAGCTGGAGTAGGAGGGAGGGAGCCCTGCCTGCTGGGGATGGAGGGAGCAGCTCCAGAGGGTCCCTTTTATTTTACTTGAAATATATTACTATATTTTATATATACATTACTATATTTTAAACTTTAAATTTTAAGTTTTCTCCTCTGTAATATTATACACTTTTAATTAACTGCACCCTCATAATCTTGTTACCAAGAAGCCAAATCATCCCATTTGGGCTCCAGAGGTGTTATTAATCAATTTTGGAAGCTTTCTTTACAGCTTTAGGTTAAATGCTCAAGTGTTTTCTTGAGTTAGAACTTGTTAGTACAAAAGTTTAAAGTTCTCAGCATCTAGAATTCCAACATCTCATGGCTCAGCCCCAGGGAACAGGGTGGGATGTGCTCAGGACAGGGAATGGGAAGGATGGGATGTGTTTGGGACATGGAATGGGAAGGAGAGGGCTGGGAAGGGCCAAACCCCTGTGGGGAGCAGCAAGAAAAGGCCCAGGGGAGCTGGGCAGGGCTCAGAGGAGCCAGAGCCAGCACTGCATCCTCAGCTGCCAGAGCAGGGAATTCCCTGTGGGATCAAACTGCTGGGATGTGCCCAGCCGGGATCCGGGAAGGGGATTTGGGAAAGGGCTCTGGGAAAGGGCTCCCTCCCACTTTAACTGCAGCAACCACCCCCAGCTCGGTGTCTCGTATCCCAGAACAGCTTCAGGAACTGGAGGAGCCCGGAGGAGCAGCCAGGATGCTCCAGCAGGGAATGCTGGTGGCATTTCCAGGCTCTCCCAGGCCTCACTCGCTGGAGATTTTTGATAAGAATGCATTTTCCACAGCCCAGCAGCACCCAAACTCCTGCTGGGAATGGTGCTGGCTCTCCAGGCCTTCCTGGAAGCACAAACCCTGGTGGATCCCTGGACGGGGAGCTGGAATGGTGGAGTGGCCCCAGAGGGCTGGGCTCCCCACTGGAGGCTGCTGGTTGCACTGGTTTGTACTGGGCAGGGGCTGGGGCCGTGCCCTGAGCCTGCTCGGCTGGTTTGGGCCGAGGGATGGACAGGAGCACACCTGGGGCCGGGACAGGGAGCACACCTGGGGCCGGGACAGGAGCACACCTGGGGCCGGGACGGGAGCACACCTGGGGCCGGGACGGGAGCACACCTGGGGCCGGGACGGGAGCACACCTGGGGCCGGGACAGCGGGATTGGGGCGCTCTGTGATCTGCAGGGAGGGGAGCTCAGCGCTGCCGGGAGCACAGCGGGAGCTGGGACCTCACTCCTCCCCAAAATCCAGCGGGATCGCATCCCTGGACACGGAGGGCCCAAACCTTCTAGGGCCAGGTGGGTTTTGCAGCTCAGCCCCAGCCCGTTCTGAGCTGCTGCGGGTCTCGCCCAGCCCCAAGCACCGGCAGGGTTTGGGTGGAACCTGCGCTCCCTCCTCTTCCTCCTGCAGCTGCCATCGGCTCCGGGGTGCCGTGCTCGGGACAGGAGGGTTTGGAGCCACCCGGCCCGGCCGGAGCTCAGCGCTTCTCCCTAATTACAGCCTGTCCTGGGAAAGTGGCACATGACAGACAGGATGACAGGATCCCGCCTGTCCTTCACACCAGGGAGCTTGGGCAGGCTGCTCTGGGGGTGCCTTTGTGTTTCCCCAATCCCAGACTCTTTCCTTCCCCAATCCCATTTTCCCCAATCCCAGCCTCTCTTCCCCAATCCCCAGTCCGTCCCAAGCCCCCCGAACGCCCCCAGGAACACCAGGAACAGCCGGATCCCTCCGGGGCGTGTCTCCTCGCCCATCCTGCAGCCCCACTCTGCCAAGGAAAGTTCGATAATCTCCCTAAGCCGATAATTACAGCTTGTTAATTACAGCTGGTTAATTACCCCGCATGCCGAATTGCAGGCAGGAACCTTACGAGCCGTGTCAGCCTAATTACCTGAGCAGGGCGAGACATCGAGCCAGCTATCAAACCCCGCCGGGCTCGGCAGCGCTTGGGGCTCCTGAAGGGTTTCTTTAGGTTTTCTTTAGATTTCTTAAGGGGTTTTTTTTGGCTGCGGCATCCCAGGCAGGCAGGGACCACTCATCCCTCATCCCACCTGGGAGCCAGGGAAAAAGAGCAGGAGGCAGGTTCGGGGCGGGGAAAAATTCTGGGAGAACACAGAATTTGGGTTGGTGTGGAGCGTGGTAAACCTCCGGACTGCCCAAGCACCCCAAAACCCGCTCCGTCCCTTCCTCTGCCCCAAAGAAAGGCGGCTGCCCGCGGGGAGGCTCCGGAGCTGCTGATCCCAGAGCGAAGCGTCCCGGAAAAGCAGAGCAGCGATTTTCCCTGCGGCTGGAGCCGGGCCCCAGCTCTGCCCCAGCTCTGCCCCAGCCCTGCCCCAGCCCTGCCCCACGGATCTCCCGCTCTGCCCCAGCCCTGCCCCGGCTCTGCCCCAGCGCCTCCATCCCGAATTCCCGAATCCCGGGCAGGAACGGGCAGCGCCCGGCCGGGCACGGGCACCTGTTGGCACCTCCCGAAGGCGAAAGGTCAGCGCGAAGCGCTCCGGGGAACATTCCCCTCCCACCCCCGGAATTCCGAGCCCGCAGCGCGGTGCCGGAACGACCCCCGAGCCCCGAGCGGGCACCCGGGGAGAGCAAATCCCGAGTTCCAGCTCCGGGAAGACCTCGGGAATTGTGTGCGGGAGCTACTCCCAAGCTCCAGGCTGGGATCTGCTCCCAGCTCCTGGGAATTCGGGCGGCAGCGCTGCCTCGGCAGCGGAGGGTTCGGGCAGAGCAGCTCCCGGTCCGGTCTGGGCGTTAAAAACCCCCGGGAATCCTCGGAGCGGCTCAGATTCACCGGGAAACAGCAAGACAGATCGAGGAATAAACCTGGATCCGGAGGGTCCCGGCACAGCCGGGGGACAGATCCATGGAAAAACCGAATTCCAATGAAATTATCCCAAATCCAGTGGAAATGGTCCCGATTAACTCAGATTCCCAATTTTCCCAGCCCTGAACTTCCCAGCACCTGGCCTGGATGCTCATCCCAGATATTCCTCAGCACAATCCCAGAAATATTTGGGCTGGAAGGGCTTTAAGTCCCACCCCATTCCCCCTCATTCCATAGGGGGCTTCCAGGGGGAGAATTATCCCTAAAAAGTCCAGGAATGTTCATCCCCCAGCCCTTCTCACCCCTCAGTTCCAAAGGAAATTATCCCAATTCCAATGAAACTATCCCAATGCCAGTGGAAATTATCCCAATTCCAGTGGAAATTATCTCAGTTTAGATCAGATTCCCTCATGGACCTAGCCCTGAACGTCCCAGCTCCTGGCCTGGGTATCCATCCAGGATATTCCCCAGCACAATCCCGGAATGATTTGGGCTGGAAAGGCCTTAAATCCCACCCCGTTCCCTGTTTTTCCATAGGGGAATGGCACCGTGGGGATGATCCCTATAAATCCCAGGGACTTCCATTGCCACGGAGGAAAGCCGGGGCTGGAAAAGGGAAGCCCGAGAGGGATGGAAAGAAGGAACATCCTCGTGAGCCCTGCTCGCTAATTGCTTGTGGCTTCCAGAATCTGGGGCAGCAGTTTGGGCTGGAAAATGAATATTTAGCTGGGTGTTCATGAACGATGCAAACCCCGCGTGGGCGGGAGCCGCTCCTGACGCGCTCCGGAGCGGCCCGGGGGGACAAAACCAGCTCCGAGCTCCCTTCAGCAGCCACTGCTCCCCAGCTTCCCTTTGAAAATTATCCGGGGAAAAAAACGGAGAGTTCTGCTCTTGCCTCAGGGCTGGGAAAGCGAGAGCAGGCAGGGATTTTCCCTAGAGAGCAGAAGGAGAGGGTGAAGTGCACCCCAGGGATGCGGCCAGGTCCCAAAATGCCACAAATCCGCCTTGGGGATGCCAGGCTGGGGTCAGGGAGGTGAGGAGGGACCGGGAGCTGGGGACAGCTGGGGGAGCTCCTTGCCCAGGGCTGGGGCCAGCTGCCCTCCCTCCCTCACTGTCCATCCCTCCCTGTCCATCTCTGTCCATCCATTCCTGTCCATCCCTGTCCAACCCTGTCCATCTCTGTCCACCCATCCCTGTCCCTCCCTCCCCATCCCTGTCCCTCCCTCCCCCGGATCACTTTCAGAGGTCTCGCAGGTCCAGCCCAGCCGCCCCCTCGCTCCCGTTGCCATCCCAGCCCCGCCAGCCCCGCGAGGAGGAGGAGGGCGGCCGGGCCGGGGGAAGGAGCAGCAGCGGCCGTGAGGGCTCCGCAGGGCAGCTCCCGGGGCAGCTCCCGGTGCCGGTGCCGGTGCTCATGGCCGGGGAGATGCCGGGGGAGCCCCGCACACTGCGGCTGCAGCACGGGAACCGCATCGAGGCCCTGTGTGTGCTGGGCAGCCACGTCCGCACCGACGTCTTTGGGTGAGAGGGACCCCAAAACTTCCCTTCCTCCTCCTCCTCCTGCTCCACCTTCCCCCTGCTTTTCCTTCTGCAAATCCCTGCTCCTCATTTTCCCTTCTGAGAATCCCTGCTCCTCATATTCCCTCCTACAAATCCCTGCTCCTTGTTTCTCCTCCTCTTTCCCAAACCCCAGAGCTGCTGGGCAGCCACATCCACACCCATGTCCATGGTGAGAGGGACCCCCACAAAACCTCCTTTCCTCCTCCTCCTCCACCTTTTTGCCCACCTTTCAACCCTTTTTTTCCCTCCAGGAATCCCTGCTCCTCATTTTTCCTTCTGCAAATTCCTGCTCCTCATTTTCCCTTCTGAGAATCCCCACTCCTCATTTTCCCTCCTACAAATCCCTGCTCCTCATTTTCCCTCCTACAAATCCCTGCTCCTCATTTTCCCTCCTACAAATCCCTGCTCCTCCTTTTTCCTCCTGCTTTCCCAAACCCCAGAGCTTCTGGGCAGCCACATCCACACCAATGTCCATAGATGAGTGGGACCCCCAAAACTTCCTCTCCTCCTCTACCTTCACCTTCCTCCTCCACCTTTCCCTCCTGTTTATCCCTCTGGGAATCCCTGCTCTTCGTTTTTCCTTCTGCTTTCCCAAACCCCACAGCCCCAGCACCGTTTTGATGGAATCTGTGGGCAAAACCCTCGCTGGGCTTTGCAGAGCTGCACAAATCCCTGGAAAGCTTTGAACACCCCTGTATTTACCCCAGCCCAGGGTGGGTCTGACCCGCTGGGCTCAGCAGATCCAGGGGCACCTCAGGGAGCAGGAGCCCGGGGAGGGACTGCAAAGTGAGGGAAGAACACAAAACCTCTTGACCATAACCTTGGGAAAGTGGGAAATCCCCACAGCGCCAACCCCGCTTCCCTAAACAAACCCAACACTGAACCTTGGGATAATCATTCCCCCCAAGGGAAAAAGAAGGTGAAAAGCTCATTCTAGGCTCGATTCTGGTCGGTGCTGCTGTTGCAAATCCCAGCCTTAATATTCAAGCCAAGCAGTGCAGCTCCAGCTCCCCTGGCACCTCTCCAGGCCAAATCTCTTCCCAGCGGAATCCCCAGATCCAAGAAACCAGGAAACCAAACCAGTTTTTCCATGTGTAATTAGAAGCAATTGAAGGATTTAAGGAACACCCAGGCGGGAGCAAAGGAGCGCTCGGATTTCCTCCCCCCTCGCCGAGGGTGCGGGTTTGGTGGGACCGGCGGCATCCGAGAAACCTGATCAACGCGAGGTCTCGGGTGTCGGGGCAAAGAGCCCAAAAATAATAACCTGGAAAGGCAGGGAAATTCGGGAAAAGGAGAGGGGAAGAGCAAGGGCACATTGGACTGGGAGCAGGGCAGCACTGGCAGCTTTGGGGCTGGATAAAAACCCCCAAAAATGAGAGTTTCCCATGGAAGAGCCTCTTGGGGGATGGCCACAGTGTTTTGAGGAGCTGTTAGACACCATGCTGGAAAATGGACCGGGATTTCTCCATGGAAGTGAGAACCAAAGTTGGTCGGGATTATTACAGATCCTCATCCACAGCGATGGCTGCAAACCCTCATAGGGCTAAGCCGGGCCTAAGCCCAGGTAAATTCCAGTTCCCAGGCAGGAGCAGGGCAGGAAGGTGCCGGCGGTGAGCGTGGAGACGCCGGCGTGCCCGGTCTTGGCCGCGCTCGGGGCAGTGGAATGAATCCCGGTGGGAACGCCGCGCTGGCCCTGCACATCCCTGAGAATTCCGGGTGTTTCTGGCAGGGCGGCCCCCGCCGGGGCCGTGGCCTTTGGCGTGAAGCACACGGAGGGGGTCAGCGTGGACGTGCTGTTCCGCGGCCGCGCCGAGCCCGAGGCCGTGTCCGGCGCCGGCGCGCGGTGGCCGCTGGATGAGGGGACGGTGCTGAGGTTCAGCATGAGCCGGGCCAGCTCCGAGGTCAATGACAACAAGGTGAGGAGTGGGATCCCGGGAGCGGGACCTCCACGGAGGGAGAACGTCCTGCCCCAATGTGGGGTTCGGGGTTTGCAGGTCACTGTCAGCTTTTACGCAGAGGGAGGGAAGCCCATCAACCAAGCCGGGGTGTTCCTCACCGGCGTCGGTGAGTCCGGAGCTCCGGGAGTCCATCTGTGTTCCCTCGTGCTGGGAGCAGGGATGGAGACAGCAAACCCAGGTCTGCTGGCTCTGGGGGTTTGGCATCTGATCCCCTCACAGTGCCTGGGGATGAGGCAGCTCTGTCCCTGCAGGGATCTCCCTGGATGTGGACGCGGATCGGGATGGAGTGGTGGAAAAGAACAGCCCCAATAAGGTACCCAGCCTCCCACACCCATGGAAAATCCTCAGGCTCGGTGGATCCTGAAGCCGCTGAGCCCCAGGGGTGCTTTAGGCAAGCTGGGCCTGGGGACCAGAGGGACACGGGGCCATCCTGCTGGTCAGCTGTGACAAGGAGTTTCCCTTCATCCCGCCCTCCGACTGCGACAGCGAGCAGGTGTTCAACAGGGAAGGTAAAGGCTCCCTAAATGCCCTGTCCCCAAAATCCCCATCATCCCCTCTCTGTGACCTTTCCTGAGAGGGACCCAGCCCAGGACCCAGCCCAGGACTCAGCTGCTCCCCACCAGCTGCTGAGCAAGCTTCCCACATGGGAATTTCTGTGGAATTAACGCCACGCCAACCCACTGGAGCCAGGCAGGGCACAGCAGCCGGCCCAGGGAAGGGCTGAGGTTCCAGGGCTGGCACGGCGCGGGCCGGGGATGCTCCACACAGGTGAGAGGAGCGCAGGGTGAGGCGCGAGGCCGGCAGCCAGGAATCCACCCACCCATTCCTGGAAAACCCAACCCATGCGGAGCCAGGCCTGGCGGCGCTCCGAGGTCACGGCCCGGCTGTGCCAGGGAGAAGGGATGGGAAAAGGGCATTTGGGTCACAGCCCACAGGGCACCAGCTCTGGTTTGCCAGGGTGCCCGGGCTGGTGGCGAGGGAAGGAGATCCAAACCCCAGGAGGGAACATGGAGAGCCCCACTCGATTTGCTTCGTTCTCCCCCAGATTTGCTGGACATGGCTCAGATGGTGCTGAGGACAGAGGGGCCCCAGCGCCTGCCCCGGGGCTATGAAATCGTCCTCTCCATTTCCGTCAGTGACGCCGACAAAGTCGGGGTCTTCTATGTGCAGAGTAAGGCCTGCCTCACCTCCTGCTCTGCCTCTTCCTCCTCTGCCCCTTCCTCTCCCCCTTCCTCCTGTTCCCCTTTCTCCTTTTCCTCTTCTTCCTCTTCGTCTTTCTCCTCTTCCCCTTCTTTCTCTCCCCCTTCCTTTTCTGCCCCTTCCTCCTCTTTCTGTTTCTCCTCTGCCCCATCTTCCTTTTCCCTGTTCTCCTCTTCTCCATTTCTCTTTTCTCTTTTTCCCCTTTCTCCTTTTCTCCTGTTCCCCTTCTTCCTCTTCCCCTCTTCCCCTTCCTTCCTTTCCTCCTCTTTCTTTTCCTCCTTTTCCCCTGCTTTGTCTTCCCCTTCCTCCTCCTCCCTGATGATTTTGAGTTCCCCACAAGCCTTTTCCTTCCCATCTCTGACCTTGTCCTCTCCACGCTCCTCAGACCACACCCCCAGTGCCCTTTCCCCATTTCCCCCCCATTTTTCCCTTTTTTCCATCCTGTGGAAAACTCTGGGGATAGACAAGCAGAGGGAGGGGGACACAAAGCCACACAGCAAAGGGGTGGCATCAAGCAGCCTGGTGTGGTTTTAAGAAAAGGAGGATTTAAATATAAATAACATTTGTTTGGCTCCTTGAGAACCTAAATTTCTGAGGGGAAGCAGAAAAAAGCTCACTTTTCCCAACATGTATATTTAGGTTATCCTCATGGAAAACAAACCCCGTTTCCTCGGGCACAGCAGAAGTGTGGGAGCTCTTTGCCCGAGGAAACAGACGGGAGGGAATCCTGTGGAAACAGGAGGGAATCCTGTGGAAACAGGAGGGAATCCCAAGGAAATAGGTGGGAATCCCGAGGAAACAGGCAGGAATCCCGAAGGAAACAGGCAGGAATCCCAAGGAAATAAGCAGGAATCCCGAGGAAACAAACAGGCAGGAATCCCGAGGAAACAAACAGGCGGGAACCCCGAGGAAACAGGCGGGAACCCCGAGGAAACAGGCGGGAACCCCGAGGAAACAGGCGGGAATCCCAATAAACTGGGGCTTTCCTGTTTTCCCGCAGATCCCTTCTTCGGGCAGCGCTACGTGCAGGTGCTGGGCCGCAGGAAGCTGTTCCACGCCGTGCCCTACCCCGGCGGGGCCGCCGAGCTCCACTTCTTCGTGGAGGGGCTGCGCTTCCCCGACGAGACCTTCTCCGGGCTGGTGTCCATCCACGTCAGCCTCCTGGAACCACTGGCTGAGGTCGGGAACTCCGGGAACTCCTGGGAATGGGGCAGATGGGAGGCTGCAGCCAGCAGATTGGGATAGTGCCAGAACGGAGGGTGATCCCATTAACTGATCCCAAAAATGGCCTCAGGGGAGGGTATCTGGGGGGAATGGTGTGGGGAATGTCCCTGATTTCTGCTTGGCTCCCTCAGGGCATCCCCCACTCGCCAATCTTCACGGACACTGTGGTGTTTCGGGTGGCACCGTGGATCATGACCCCCAACACCCTGGCCCCGGTGAACCTCTTGGTGTGCAGGTACAGGCGGTGCTTCCCCAGCCCCACCGGCCCTGGGGCCAGGCTGGGAACAGGGAATTCCCATCCTTTCCACCCTTTCCTCCAGCATGAAGGACAACTACCTGTTCACCAAGGAGATCCAGAGCCTGGTGGCCAAGGCTGGCTGCAAGCTGAAGGTTTGCTTCGGCTATATCAACCGTGGGGACCGCTGGATGCAGGTAGGGGGGCTCCAAAAACCGGGAAAACCCTTCCCTGCCGGTGCCCCAGTGGGATTTCCTCCCTTCCTCAGGATGAGATCGAGCTCGGCTACACCCAGGCTCCCCACAAGAGCTTCCCAGTGGTGCTGGACTCCCCTCGGGAGAGAGGGATGGAGCAACTCCCAGTCAAGGAGCTCCTGGTGAGAGAAGGTTCCCTGCGTTCCCGGTGCTCCTTGTGGAGCGGCTTCCAGGGACAGGCCCAGCCCACATTCCCATTTCCCAAATCCTCCTTGCCCTTGGCTCCGTGCATGGAATTGCCTGGAAAATGAGAGCAGAACAGCTCCGCGTGGAGATTCCCTCCCAGCCAGCTCCAGCCTCACCCCCTCATCCCTCATCCAGCCTCACCCAATCCCAGCCCTCCGAGAAACAGGGGGAAAGGAGGAGCCAGCGCCCCTGGGAGTGAAAGGCTCCAGCCAAGCTCTGGGATGGGATTTCTGCCCCTCGAGCATCCCGGGACAGGCTGCTCTTTCCTTTCCTCCTCCGTGCCTGGGATTATCCGGCACTTTCCGAGCAGGAGAGGGAAGGGAAGCAGGTGAGGGTCAGTTTGCTTCCTTGGAGGAGAACGGGATGCAGCCAGCACCAGGAACATCCCTGTGGGCTCCTTGGCCAAGGAAAAGGGCCAGGGCAAGTCTGGGATGAGGCATTTTGGGAGAGCCCAGCATGGAAAAAAGCTGGATTGGGTGATCCCTTGGAGATACCGCACAGGGGAAGGGCAGAACACCCAGGCAGTCACAGAGTCCCCAACTCCCAGCCGGGTGCTGGAGCAGCCTCAGCCCTGGCAGGAACAGGAGACAAGGAAAAATCCCAGTTTTTGTCCCTTTGGAGAAGGCTGAGGGCTTTGGGGAGCATTGAAATCCATCACTTCTCATGCCTGGTATGGGAACATCCAGTCCCGGATTCATCCAGCAAATCCGCTGGGTGGCTGCACGGATCTGCCCTCTTTAGGAATTGCTCTGCCTCGTATTTAGGGCAGCAACTTCAGCCTTGGGAGCTGCTAACGCATTATCCTCCAATTTCTGCTTTGAAGCCTGCCCTAATCCCCAGCCCAACCTTTCCAATCTCATTTTCCAGATAGGAATACTTAGCCCGACACCACGGGCACGGGTCAAGCCCTGAGCCCCTGGAAGCCCATGCCAGGGAAAAAGGAGACGGGAGGGAATTATCTCCTCAAAATCAGTGTGGAACTGATAGGACTTGGATGTGACCCGCAAACCTGGGATGAACCAGAGCCCTGACAGTTGAAACCAGGCGGGCTCTGTGGTTTTATTAAACTGAAATTAGTCAGGAGCAGGTGGTTGGTGCTCAGGCTCTCCCTTAGAACCCAGAGAAAAAGGGATCTGATCACGGCCACCCCCCAAAAATGCACCCCAAAACCCACAGGGAGCCTCAGGGAAAGCTGTGCTCCCTCTAGCCCAGTGTCTCCAAACATCCTGGGTTTAAAAAGGGAATTTCTGTGTGGAAGCACCCCCAGCTCTCCCTGCTCACTTTTCCTGACCTGTATCTTTGGGTTATCCCCATGGAAACCCAGCCTTGATAAGTGACTGGGATTTAACTCAAACCTCACGGACACCTGATCTCATCCCAGGGGCTGCCGTGCGCCCCAGTCCCGCGTTGGCTCCAACCGGAGAGCGGGCAAAGTGGGATTTTGGTCCCATCCCTGCTGGTTTTGCCCTGTTTTTAGTGCTCCCTCGGGCTTTGGCACACAGGGCCCAGCACTAATTACCCCTGAACGCACAGCTCCTCCAATCCCAGATACGGTAAATCCTGGAAATCAGGCCTTAAGTGGGATTTAAGTGCCGTGCAGCCCTTGGGGTGGCTCCTAGCCCAGGGAAGAGTCACCCCCAGGGGCTGGAGTTCACCTCCCTCCAGATCCAGCCAGGAACTTGGCTCAGGGCTGCTTAATTAGCTTAATGTGGACACTTAAACCTTGGCTTAATGTGAACATTTAAACCTTGGCTGGAGAGAACAGAGGAGATCTGGCCTGGCTTAATGTAGACACTTAAAACTTGGCTGGGAAGAACAGAGGAGATCTGGTCCTGCTTAATGTGGACATCTAAACCTTGGTTTAATGCAGACACTTAAACCTTGGCCAGGGAGAACAGAGGAGATCTGGTCCTGCTTGATGTGGACAATTAAACCTTGGCTTAATGTGGACATTTAAATCTTGGTTTAATGTGAGCATTTAAACCTTGGCTGTGAGAGAACAGAGGAGATCTGGTCTTGCTTAATGTGGACATTTAAACCTTGGCTGTGGGATGAGAGGAGATCTGGCCCTGGCTCCAGCTTGGGCTCTGCTCCTGGGTTTGTCCCAATTATTCCTGCAGCTCCGTGATCCTGAGACCTTTCTCCTGTCCCCTTTCCTTCCCTTCACCATCGCTGTCCTCGCTCTCCCCACAGGAGGATAACACCACGGAGCAGGGGGGACTCAGGGCATTTCCTTTTTCCCAGGGCCCCGATTTCGGCTATGTGCACAAGGAGCCCCTCTTCGAGGCCATGGCCAGCCTGGACTCCTTCGGGAACGTGGAGGTCAGCCCGCCCGTGTCCGTGGCTGGCAAGGAGTATCCCTTGGGAAGGATCCTCATCGGCAGCAGCTTCCCCGCGTAAGAGAGGGGGAATCGCAGATTTGGGAAAAACACGGATTTGGGAGCGGAGCCTCAACAAGAGCCCTGAAATACCACCAAAATCGGGGAAATTGGGTCAATCAGACACTGCCTGAGCAGGGTGGGGGCTCTCAGCTCCTCCACCTCAGAGGCAATTAATACCTAGGCAGATGTTGATGGGAATACCCCCCAGTCCACGTGTCCAGGCAAATGTTGATGGAAATTCTCCCCCAATCCAAGGATCCAGGCAGATGTTGATGGGAATTCTCCCCCAGATCCGCGGGACGCAGGATGACCAGGCTGGTGCGGGATTTCCTCTACGCCCAGCGTGTCCAGGCCCCCGTGGAGCTCTACTCTGACTGGCTGGCCGCGGGCAACGTCAACGAGTTTGTCAACTTTGTCCCCACCTCTGACAAAAAGGTACCCCCAGACCCTCTGTGCTGCCCCAGGGCTCCTTCTCCGGAACACCGATCCCACTGGGAAAGCCCCAGAGCTCCTTCCTTTGGCACCCCCAGCCAGTGTTTGCTTGGGTTTCATTCCCCACCCCAAAATGAGGGATCTGAGCACAAAAAAAGGGATTTGTTGGGCTGTTAATGAATGCAAATAAAAGGGAAAAGATGCCTGCAAAGGCATGCAAGAAATTCCAGCCTTAAGATTTCCGGGGGTTTGCAGTGGCTCAACATTTCCCAGAGGTTTTCAGAACATTTCTCTTCCCTCTCTTGTGGCTTTTCCTGCTTCTGACATGGATTTTTTCCTCAGGGAAACCGAGCCTTGACCAAGATGGTTCCAAAAACCAAAAGGAATACTTATGCCCACATGTTTTCAGAACACTTCTCTTCCCTCTATCATGGTTTTCCCTGCTTCTGACTCGGATTTTTCCCTCGGGGAAACTGAGCCTTGACCAGAATGGCTCAAAAGAAAAAAAAAAGGAATATTTATGCCCACATGTTCTCAGATCATTTCTCTTCACTCTATCATGGCTTTGGCTGCTTCTCACATAAATTTTTCCCTCAGGGAAACCAAGCCTTGACTTGGATACCTCAAAAAAGGAATATTTAGGCCCACAAACCCTCCACAGGTTAAACGAGGCACTAGACAACAGCAAAGACTCCCGATTTCAGGAGTTTCAGCTCGGGTTTTTGCAGAAGTGAGTGCTGGGGCGCTGCAGGGCTGCACTGACCCGGCCGTGTTCCCGCAGCGATTCCGGATGCTGCTGGCCAGCCCGGCCGCCTGCTACCGGCTCTTCCGTGAGAAGCAGAAGGAGGGACAGGGAGAAGCCACCATGTTCAAAGGCAAGGGGACAGCCCTCAGTGGCACAGCCGGGGCCACGCGGGGACATTTCCCCGCTGGGTGTCCTTCAGCGGGATGCCTGCCCTCCGCCCCCAGCCTCCTCCGGCCCTATTTCGGGAAAGCGAGTGGGATGGGAGGGATAAGGGCCTCCGCGTAGAGGGGATGTTTGCTGCCAGGGATGGAGCCTCTGGAAATGCCAGCGGAGCTCCAGCACGGAGCAGGACAACTGGCAGCTCTCGTGTCCCCCACAGATTAGCACCATTGTGATTTTGATCCCTGACGGGGCTGGGAGAAGGTCTCCTTATCTCCAAGGATATGGAGCTCCAGCACGGAGCATGACAGTTGGCAGCTCTCCTGTCCAGATTATAACTGGATTTTTTCCATTTCATTGTGGTTTGGATCCCTGATGGGGTTGGGAGAAGGTTTCCATATCTCCAAGGATATGGAACTCCAGCGCGGAGCAGAACAACTGGCAGCTCTCATGTCACCCTAGATTAGAATCAGGATTTTTCCCTTTCATTGTGGTTTTGATCCATGGCAGGGTTGGGAGAAGGTCTCCGTATCTCCAAGGGTTCCTCTGGTGGGAGCTTGGCTGTCCCCAGACCAGGGGTGACCCCATGGAGGGGGATGCTCTGGAGAAATCCACCGGATTCCCCTGGGCAGGAGAATGGATGACAGGACTTTTCCAATGCTCTTTCCAATGGGCAGAGATTTTCTCCCATCAGCTTCCCAAACTTTCACCCCAGCCTTAGGAAATTCAGATTTAGGGCTTTTGGGGCTTTTTTTTTTGGCTTTTTGGGCTTTCTCCATCTCTATACCCCACCTCAAGCCAGGCTCCTGCCAGCGCTGCTTCATTTTGAGGGCGTTTTGCATGTTTAGGGTACTCGGGGACAGACACCAAGCGTGTCACCATCAACAAGGTGCTGTCCAACGATGTCCTGGCGCAGCAGAACCAGTACGTGCAGGTAATCCCCACGCTCAGGTCACAGCCCCCATTTCTGGCAGGGACCGCCCCGGCGTGGCACAAACCCCGCAGGGAGTGGTGGAATTTGGGCCCTCTCTGCTCTGCTCCGTCCCCTGCAGCGCTGCATCGACTGGAACAGGGATATCCTCAAGAAGGAGCTGGGCTTGCTGGAGGAGGACATCATCGACCTGCCGGCCCTCTTCAAACTGGACAAGCAGGGAAAAGCCGTTCCCTACTTCCCCAACACGGTAAGGGGGGGGTTCCTACCCTTGTCTCCTCCCCAAAAAACAGCTCCGTCAGCCAGGATGAGTCCCCAGAATTTCCCTGAAAAAGGAAAATCAGCTGTCTAGAAAAGGGAAATATCTCCAGGATAAACACAGGTCTAACACAGCTTGGTGGTTTTGGGGTTTTGAGGCAAAACCCTTTCAAAGCAGTGAAATTGCAAGGTGAGAGGCACGTTTTCCACAAAGTTTTCCCAACCCCCCCCCACAAGCTGTCTAGCAAAAGAAAATTTATCCAGGCAGGCATGGATAAACATAGGTCTAACACTGCTTGGTGGCTTTGTGGTGCTTGCAGTGGGGTTTTTTTGAAAAGTGGTGAAATTGCAAGCAGTGAGGCATGCTTTACTGATAAAATAGGGGGAATTCTGTTGGATTTGGAACCCTGAGGGAGAGCAGCAGCAAAAACGGTGCTGAGGAGGGTGGAGGAGGGTGATCAGTGTCTTTCCTTTGGCTTCATCTGTCCTGACACTGCTGGTCTCAGCCTGCAGCTCACCATGATCATCCTGGCCAGGGATCTGGGCATCCCCAAGCCCTTTGGCATCGCCCATTCTGATGCAAACAACCTCTGATGTCACCCCACTGGTCACCATGATTGACCTGGGCATCCCCAAGCCCTTTGGCATCACCCATTCTGATGCCAACAACCTCTGGTGTCACCTGCAGGTCACCATGATCGTGCTGGCCAGGGACCTGGGCACCCCCAAGCCCTCCAGTGTCACCCATTCTGATACTGATACGCCCTTGGTGTCACCTGCAGGTCACCATGATTGTCCTGGTCAGGGACCTGGCCATCCCCAAGCCCTTGGTCATCATCCATGCTGATGCCAATGTCCCCTGGTGTCACCTGCAGGTCACCATGATCGTGCTGGCCAGGGACCTGGGCATCCCCAAGCCGTTTGGCCCAGTGGCAGGCGGCGAGTGCTGCCTGGAGCGGCGGATCCGCGCGCTGCTGGAGCCGCTGGGGCTGTGCTGCCGCTTCCTGGAGGACGTGGCCTCGTACCACGGCAGCCTGGGCGAGGTGCGCTGCGGCACCAGCGTCCAGCGCCAGCCCTTCGCCTTCCAGTGGTGGCACTTCACGCCGTAGCCAGGCCGCTTCTTCATCCTCTTCATCCTCTTCCTCCTCCTTCTCCCTCCACATTTGCTCCCAGAGTGTGTTGCTTGCGATTCCCTTAATAAATGAATTTGCTGTGAGGAAAAAGTTGGGGAATTAAAAAACTGAATAATTAATAATTATTAATTAATAATTCCATCGGGAATAACTGGGAGGGAAAGAGAGGTAGCACTCAGAGAGGTGGGGAGAGTTGCCAAAATCCTCCAAAATCGTCTCTACCACTGTTTTTGCAGTATTGGCGAGTCAGGCGACACTTTATTTAAACTCAGCCAGGGTTTGTGTGCGGCTGACAGAGCTCCAGCCTCCACGTCAATACAAAATGTTTTCATTTATCTACACATCTTTAACAAAGAAATTAGTGGTCATGGGTCCTAATAATGCTCTTCATTGATTAGCATTCTGTCCACTATTGGTTATTGATTTCTCACTCTTCACACTTAGCTGGGCCTCATTCTTCAGTTCTTTTATCATCCTTGCCTTGTCTTTTTCAATTGGGAATCCCCAGCTTTCAAGGCTTCAATCTTCTCTGTACCTTCTTATTACTCCAGTGTCCTTAAAGGTCCATAAATTTGAGATCCCAGATGTCCACTCTTCAAATCCCTTTGGCTTTATTGAAGATTGTCAGGGTTAGCTTTAACAAACTCAAGGTTTCAGTGATTTAATGATCAAAACAGAAGTATGAGCCTGTGAAAAAGTTTTAAACTGAGCTGGCTAAAAGTGGGCACTGCTTACAAGCAATTATAACAATTAATTAAGAACTAATTAGGAAAGTTACATCATTTCCAACGGGGGCTTTTTTTTGGCAGGGGCTGTCCAGGGAGGTTTGGAGTGCCCATCCCTAGAGGTGTCCAAGGAAGGCCTGGACGTGGCACTCAGTGCCCTGGGCTGGGGACAAGGTGGGGATCAGCCACAGCTTGGACTTGAAGGTCCTGGAGGGACCTGGGAGGGCTTTTCCCACCTTAATGTCTCTGGGATTCTTTGCTCCCCAGCGCCCACCATTTGCACCATCGGTGTTGGGGCAGGTCCCCTTGAGACCAGGGGGTAGCAGCACAGTACCTCCATGCAAAACAATGATGCTGGGAATTAAAGGAGAGAAAACAAGGGGGATTTAGGAAAGGAAAAGGGAAATTTAGGAAAGAAAAAGGGGGTTTTGGGCGTCCTGCTGCCGTCCCACAGGGTGCGCCACACCAAACATGGCGCCCTCCTGAGGGCACAGCCACACTCAAAATGGCGGGCGCGCCTTCCCATCAGCCCAGGGAAATGGCGGCGGCGCGAGCGCTTCCGGGGCGGGCAGAACTGCGCAGCGCCAAGATGGCGGCGGCCGCGGTCGGAGTCTCCTTGAGGCGCGGAGTCCCCGCGCGGCTCCTTCGGGCCGGGCCGCGGACGGTGAGAGGCCGGGGCGGCCGCGGGAGCTGGCAGTGGAGCGGGGGGAGGCGTGGCAGAGGCGGGCGGGGGCTGCAGCGATCCGGGATGGGGGCGGAAGAGAAGGGCGGTGAGCTGAGGGGGAGAGGGAGCTGTGGGGAGGGGACTGGAACTGGAGTGGGGGGTCTGGAATTGGAGTGAGGGCTCTGGGGTTGGATTGTGGGGAAATCAGGGATGGACAGGAGGGCAGGGTTGGGGAAGGGGCTGGGGGCAGGGGGAGGTGAGGTGAGGTAAGAGGGGGGGAAGGGGCTGTGGGGAGGGGGCTGGAGAGGGCCTGTGGGGTCTGGAAGGGGGAATTGGGGAGGGAAAGGGGGAGAGAGGGTCTATGGGGTTTGGAAGGGGGAATTGGGGAGGGAAAGGGGGAGAGAGGGTCTGTGGGGTCTGGGAGGCGGAATTGGGGAGAGAAAGGGTGGGAGAGAGGGTCTGTGGGGTCTGGGAGGGGGAATTGGGGAGGGAAAGGGTGGGAGAGAGGTCTGTGGGATCTGGGAGGGGGAATTGGGGAGGGAAAGGTGGGAGAGAGGGTCTGTGGGGTCTGGGAGGGGGAATGGGGAGGGAAAGGGTGGGAGAGAGGGTCGTGGGGTTGGGAAGGGGGAATTGGGGAGAGAAAGGGTGGGAGAGAGGGTCTGTGGGGTCTGGGAGGCGGAATTGGGGAGGGACATGAGGGAAAGGGTGGGAGAGAGAGTTTGTGGGATCTGGAAGGGGGAATTGGGGTGGGCAGAGGGAGCAGTTTCAGAGGGGCGGGGGGGCTGGAGGGGAACTGGGGTGCGGTAAAATCTGGGAAGAGTGGACGGGAAAATGGGGTGGGGTGCGAGGGAGTGGGGTCTGTGGAATTCGGGAATAAGGTTGGTGCAGGAGGGGATGTGGGATTTGGGAAGGAGTAGGGTCAGTGGGAGAAGGGAGGGGGCTGGAGAGGTTTGTGGGATTTGGGAAGGAGTAGGGTCAGTGGCAGGGGGGCTGGAGGGTGTGTGAATTGGAGGACAGTTAGGGGAGAGGGGAGGACGTGGGATGGGAGGGGAGAGGGGTGAGGAGGGCAGGAAAGATCCAGGAGGAGGTGAAATAGGGGAAGAATGGCTGGGAAGAGGGAGGGGCTGGGGGCAGAGAGCAGCTGGAAAGGTCTGGGAAGGGTTTGGGGGAGATAAAGGACAAGGGGAAATTTGGGGAGCAGTTCAGGAAAAGGTTGGGAAGAGCAGTGGGGGCAGGAGTGTGGAGTGATCCTGGGAGAGGGGAGCAGGGATGGGAAGTGGAGCCCTGGGAAAGGTTGGGAAGAGCAGTGGGAGCACTCCAGGAAAAGGTTGGGAGAAGGAGTGGGAACATTGCGGGAAAAGGTTGGGAAAAGAGCAGGAGAAACATTCTGGGAGAAGGTTGGAAAGAGCAGGGAGAACAGTGTAGGAAAAGGTTGGGAAGAGGAGGGGGAGCAGTGGGAATGCTGCAGGAGAAGGTTGGGAAGAGCAAGGGCAGCACTCCAGGAAAAGGTTGGGAAGAGCAGGGGGAGCAGGACCGAGGGTGATCCCAGCAAGAGCAGGATGAGCTCGGGAATTCCGGGATAACTGGGCCAGGAGAGCCTCTGGGATTTGATGGATCCAGGAGCAGCTCGGGGTTGGAATTTTGGGAATATTGGTCTGAATCCAGGCACGGGGAGCCCTAGGATATATTTATATAAAATGTTAAGAAATTGTATAAAAATACATATAATTTATATAGATGTAGAAATATATAAATATGTATGTCTTTATGTAAATTTATGTATTTTGTAATTGTTATGTTTTTATATTTATCTATAAATATATATAATGTATATGCATATATTATATATGGTATTATATTATATTATATTATATTATATTATATTATATTTTACATTTGTCTACAGACATATGTAGACATATATCTACAAACATTTTATATTACTTACATATATAAGTAATGTATATAAATCGTGCATAAAGATACATAGATGTAAAATATAATTCTATGATGGTAATTACACTATATAAATAGTGTGCATAAAGATATATAGATGTAAAATATAATTCTGTTATTGTAATTACACATACAACACAATATACAAATACTTATAATTTACAAACACAGCTATAAATACGTGTAATTTATAACATACATAGAATAAATGAATTTGTTCCATATAAAATGCATATAAATTGTATACTTATATGTGCATATGTATGTGTATGTGCACATATATGTGTATTTGTATTTATATACGTATTTGTATATAAACTCAAATATGATGTGTTCTATATAATGTGTAATATACACTGTATAAATACATAGAATGTATAAATACATAGACTGTATTTTAAAACACAATATATAAATAAAGTAAACATGTAATTATGCCATTATAATGACAGTCAGTGGAATATGCAAATACATATAATTTATTAACATGTACATATAATTTACAAATAAAATACACCATAAGCAATGTGCATATATGCATGCACATATAATTGCATGTTTCTGCCTATATATTTATATATGTGTATATAAATATATAACATATACAATGTGTTATATAATCTATGAAATACAATTTATATATGTGTATATAAATATGTGTCATATACAATGTGTCATATATATATATAATATAGAAGTACACACAAAATAATAACAATAATGTGGATACATGCAGCATACATATATATATCCACACGAAATTCCAAACATAAATAGCATTTATATAGGTGTGTGTAAAGCTATATGTAGTTGTTATCTTTTTGAATCTTTATATATAGGTGTCTATATATACATTTAATATGGCTTTTAATATATACACATGTATATATTTTCTCTATCTCCTTCTGGATCCCTCCTGCTGGGATCTGAGGCTGTTTTTCCCTGGATCTGAGTCTGTTTTTCCCTGGATATGGGGTGGATCTGAGGCTGTTTTCCCTGGATCCAGGATGGGATCTGAGGCTGTTTTTCCCTGGATCTGAGTCTGTTTTTCCCTGGATCCAGGATGGATCTGAGGCTGTTTTTCCCTGGATCTGAGGCTGTTTTCCCTGGATCCAGGATGGATCTGGGGTGGGATCTGAGGCTGTTTTTCCCTGGATCTGAGTCTGTTTTCCCTGGATCCAGGATGGATCTGAGGCTGTTTTTCCCTGGATCTGAGTCTGTTTTTCCCTGGATCTGGGGTGGGATCTGAGGCTGTTTTTCCCCGGCCCCAGGTGCTGCGGCAGGCGCAGACGGCGGCGGCGGCGCCACGGCTGAAGAAATTCGCCATCTACAGATGGGACCCCGACAAGGCCGGGGACAAACCCCGCATGCAGACCTACGAGGTGGACCTGAACAAGTGGGTGTCCCGTGGGAATGGGCTGGGGAGCAATCCCAGCTCCAGGGAATGGCTGGGAAGGGGCTGCTCACCTCTGGCACAGCCACCGTGGGTGCCATCCCTGGAAAAAGTGGATTTAAGCAAATTTCCCACAGGAAAAGGCAGATTTTCCACAGTTCCTGTGGGTGTTATCCCAGGAAAAAGCAGATTTAAGCACATTTTCCATAGGGAAAAGCAAATTTTCCACTGGATAAAGCAGATTTTCCACAGGCACTGTGGGTGTTACCCCAGGAAAACGCAGATTTTCCACAGGAAATAGCAGGTTTTCCACATTTCTGGACCATCCCTGGGATGGGTTAAAGAGGTGCTGGTGGCTTTTATAGACTTGATTTATTTGGAAAGTTTGGGGGCTGCCAAAGAAGAGGGAGAGCAGCTTTTCCAAGGCCTGGTGGTGGCCTGGCAGGTGTCAGGAGCAGTGACAGGGGACAGGGTTTGAACTGAAAGAGGAGAGGTTTGGAAGAAATTCTTCCCTGAGTGAGGTTTAGATGGGATGTTGGGAAGGAATTCTTCCCCACGAGGCTGGCACAGAATTCCCAGAGAAGCTGTGGAAGTGTCCCAGGCCAGCCTGGCTGGGGCTTGGATCCACCTGGGGTAGAGGAAGGTGTCCCTGCCCCTGGGAATGGGATGGGAAGGTCCCTCCAGCCCAACCCCTTCTGGAATTGCGCATTCCAGAAGGGAATTCCATGTGCAACTCACGATTCCCAGGGAGCTCTATCCACCCTTCCCATGGCTGTGGCATCCCAGAGCAGCTCCTGCTTCCCTGGGATCCTGGGAAGGAGTTCAGAAACTTCCCTGTGGATGCTGGGCCTGGATTTTCCCTAAGCTCCTCCAGAGGGATCCGCCCCAGACCCTTCCCAAGGGTTCCTCCAGAGGGATCTACCCCAGACCCTTCCCAGGAGCTGCTCCAGAGGGATCCACCCCAAACCCTTCCCAAGGGCTGCTCCAGAGGGATCCACCCCAAACCCTTCCCAAGGGCTTCTCCAGAGGGATCCACCCCAAACCCTTCCCAGGAGCTCCTCCAGAGGGATCCATCCCAGACCCTTCCCAGGAGCTGCTCCAGTAGAACTCACCCCAAACCCTTCCCAAGGGCTTCTCCAGAGGGATCCACCCCAAACCCTTCCCAGGAGCTCTTCCAGAGGGATCCATCCCAGACCCTTCCCAGGAGCTGCTCCAGTAGAACTCACCCCAAACCCTTCCCAAGGGCTTCTCCAGAGGGATCCACCCCAAACCCTTCCCAAGGTGCTGCTCCAGAGGAATCCACCCCAAACCCTTCCAGGAGCTCCCACTCCCACCCAGCCCTACCCAAACCCCACAGGAGCCACAGCTCTGGTTTTGGGGTGGCTTTGCCCCAGTGAACAATCCCTGGGTGGTGCCCTGGGTGTCAAATGACAGGAATTGTCCCCCAGTGTTTGTCCCTGTCCCTGGTGACTCAGGGGCCAGGCAGGGCTGTCAGCCTGACCCCGAGAGGGGAAAAGGGGCCAGCACAGCTCACTGGGGTTTGGCTTGGCCGAGCCCTCAGTGGTCACAAGAGTCCGACCCACCCTGCCCCGGGGCTGCCCTGCTGCTCAGAGATCCCTCTTTGATCCCTGGGATTCACACAATCCATGGGAATTGTTAAAAACCCTTTCAGGTGCTGCTGGGTGCGGGTGCAGGGTCAGACCCTGAGTCTGGGGGCTCTGCAGGGTGGGTGATGTGGGATTTGTGCCACAGGTGTGGGCCCATGGTGCTCGATGCCCTGATCAAGATCAAGAACGAGATGGACTCCACGCTGACCTTCCGCAGGTCCTGCAGAGAGGGTAAGGACAGCACATTCCCACCTGGAATGGCCTTGGAATGCTGTGGGTGCTGACTGTGGGAGCTCAGGGAGCTCAGAACCCCTCCTCTCACATCCCTGGGGTTGTGAGAGGAGGGGTTCTGCCTGGATCACACACCTGAGTGATCCAGGCAGTAAAACTGCTCAGAGCCCCTCTCCTCCCATCTCTGGGGATAAAACACCCAAATGAACCAGGGAGTAAAACTGCTCAGAGCCCCTCTCCTCCCGTCTTTGGAGATAAAACACCAAGGAGTAAAAGTCCTCAGAACCCCTCCTCTCATACCCCTGGGGATAAAACACCCTGATGACCCAGGGAGAAAAACTCTCCTCCACCTGTGGGGATAAAACCAAGCGAACTAAGGAGTAAAACTGCTCAGAATCCCTCTCCTCTCACCTTTGGGGATAAAACACCCGAGTGACCCAGGGAGTAAAACTGCTCAGAACTCCCTCCTCCCACCCAGGGGATAAAACACCCGAGTGACCCAGGGAGTAAAGCTGGAGTTGGTGCTCCCAGGGTGTAATGACACAGTTCTGAGCTGCCAGCTCCAGTAATTCCTTCCACAGCTCCCAGTTGTTCCAGTTTCTCCCAGTCTGGTTCCTCTGCCACCTCCCAGTGCGTGGGGAGATCAGGGAAGGATTTCAGCAGCCAGGCTGAGAGGGCAGGGCTGGAGTGGGAGCAGTGGGGGCTGTGCCAGGGCTGCTGTGGGAATCAGACTGGGTGGACTGGGAGAGAGCGCTCGGGACTTCGAGGAACAGCTCCAGGAATCTTCTCCTTGGCCCTTTGGCCGAGGGCAGGGGTGGGTTGAGGAAAAGGGCACTGGTGGTTTGGGGCTGTGGCTGCTCCCAGATCTGGTTTGGGGCTGCTGTCAGACTTCCCCTGGGAAAAACTCCTGAGTCACGGGTCACGCTGGGCTGTGGGAGTGCATTCCTGGCTGGAATGGCTCTGGATTTCAGGGGCTTGCTGGGCTGTGGGAGTGCATTCCTGGCTGGAATGGCTCTGGATTTCGGGGGCTTGCTGGGCTGTGGGAGTGCTCCTGGTAGAATGCTCTGGATTTCGGGGCTTGCTGGGCTGTGGGAGTGCATTCCTGGCTGGAATGGCTCTGGATTTCAGGGGCTTGCTGGGCTGTGGGAGTGCATTCCTGGCTGGAATGGCTCTGGATTTCGGGGGCTTGCTGGGCTGTGGGAGTGCATTCCAGGCTGGAATGGCTCTGGATTAGGGTCCTGCTGAGCAGTGGGATTGCATTCCAGGCTGGAATGACTCTGCATTACCGAGGTGGGTCTGCAGGCAGGGGCAGTCTCAGGGCAGGCAGTGCCCGGGGATGTTTTGTCTGGGGTGGGAATGGAAAGCAGCTCTCCCGAGGCACCTTTTCCTCTGGAATCTGCACGGCAGGGCAGGAATTCCACACAGACTGGGGCTCCCAGACAGGCAGAACTTTTGCCCTGAATATTTTCCCTGGACTGGATGGGTTTTCAGGCCGAGCTGGTTCCAGCCTGCCCCACTGTGGCTCCCCCAGTCCCTCATTCCTGCTGCAGGCCCTGCTCCCCTCCCAGCTGGCTGGAAAATGCTTGGGAGCCTTTCTGCAGTGGGAGGAACCTCGTGGCAGTGCAGGGGCTGGGACACCCTCAGAGGAGTCATTTCATCCCTTTGTTGGGCTATTTTTGTGGCCCTGCTGCCTCCTGTCACCTTTGGGAGGGCAGTTTGTGCCCTGGCAATGGGCACGAGGGGAGGGAGCTCCTGCTGGGGGGAATGGGGTTACATTCCTGAATTTTGGGGATGATTTGGGGCATTTTATTCCCCTTCTGTGAGGAGAGGCTGTGGGAGCTGGGCTTGTTTGTTCCAGAGATAGGGAGGCTGAGAGGGGATCCCATCAATCCTTACAGATATTTCCAGGGGGTGCCAGACCATTCCCAGTGGTGCCCAGAGACAGGACAAGGAGCAGCAGCCACAAATTAAAACACTGAAATTCCATTAAAATACAAAAATTCCAGCTGAACCTTTGGAAAAAAGTTCTTTTCCTGGAGTGGAACTCCAGCTTTTAGAGGGAAAAAGGGTCGAGTGAGGTTTGTGAGGGTTTGTGAGTTTGCTGTCACTGGGATCCATCCTGTGACCTCCAGGGGCGTGAAATGAAGGGCAGTGTCAGCCTGGATTCCAGGTTTTAGGAAAAAAAGGGGTGCTGAGCACCTCCTTTGACTGCTAATCCCATGAGTAGCAATGTACCTGTGGGTTTACTCCAGCTTGAATCCTTCCTGTGGCCTCCCAGCACAGGAAGGAAGGACAAAGCCAGGCCCAGTCGGGGCTTTTAGGGGCAAAAAAGGTGGGACAGAGCCCAGGGAGGTCCCAACCCCCCTGGACACATTCCAGTGCCACCTGCTCCAGGGTTGGACTGGATGATTCCCAGAGGTCCCTTCCATCCCTGCCAGCCCTGGGATTCTCTGGCTGAGGAGGCTGCAGCAGTTCCCCACGTTTTAATGCCATTTTTGGTTGTGTTTTTTATTTTTTATTTATTTTATGCCTCCCTCGGCTCCCACCTCATGCCCCAAACCTGAGGGCTGAGCTGGATGTTGTCCCCTCCCCAAATCACACCCAAGCCCCCTCGTGTGCTGCTGGGGAAGGAGCTGCCCCATGGAAAAAGGGGTTTGGTGCTGGTGGAAGCAGCTCCCGTGTTTGATCCTTGCTGAAGTTAAAAACTTTCAGTCCCAGTGGTGAATTCCAGCTTTCTTCTCCTTTGGGGCATTTGTGGGATGGATGAAGACCCTGGTGGAGTGGGAGGATTTTTTTGGGAATCTGGTGGATTGGGAAGAGGTTTTTTGGGACCCTGGCAGGTTGGAAAGAGGTTTTCCAGGACAGGTGAGGACACTGAAAGAACAAGAAGGGTTTTTTTGGGGATGGGTGAGGCCTCAAGAGGCTTTTCCAGAACCTGTGATGAGGTTTTGTGGGATGGGTGAGGACCCTGGTGTGGTGAGAAGAGATTTTTTGGGGTAGGTGAGGATCCCAGAAGGTTGGGAAGAGCCTTTCCAGGATGTTTTCTGGGACAGGTGAGGATCCTGGTGGGTTGGGAGGGGGTTTCCCAAGACCCTGTTGGGTTGGGAAGAGTTTTTTTGGGATCCTGGTGGATTGGGAAGAGCCGAGCAGAGTTTCCTCAGGACAGCCCAGAGGGATTTTGGGGCCAGGAGGGAGAATCCCACACTTGGCTCTGCTCTTCCCCCTCAGGGATCTGCGGCTCCTGTGCCATGAACATCGGCGGGGGCAACACCCTGGCCTGCATCAAAAAAATCGACAGTGACCTCAGCAAAGTCACCAAAATCTACCCCCTGCCCCACATGTACGTGGTGAAGGACCTGGTTCCGGTGAGTGCAGGGCTGGCAGCAGCCAGGGGACAGCCTGGGCTGGAGCAGGGCGTGGCAGCTGCCACCAGGCTCAGGGCTCACCTGTCCCCTGGGTGGGTCCCAGTGAGTAAATGTGTGCTGGCCTGGAATGTGTCAGGTCTGGGGAGGGAATGGCACCTCCTGGTCGGGTGCTCAGGTGTGAGTTTGAGGTGAGGCTGTGCCAGGAGGGGATTTAGGTGGGATTTTGGGAAGAGGCTGTGCCCCCAAGGGTGAGGCTGAAGGGAGGGGTCAGGGCCCCATGGCATGGACAGCAGGGGTGGGATTTGGGCTGGATCCAGCTGGGGATGTTGCCTAATTCTCCTCAGCCCCATAACCAGATCCCTGTGCTTTTCCTGCCCCCAGGACCTGAGTAACTTCTACGCCCAGTACAAATCCATCGAGCCCTACCTGAAGAAGAAGGACGAGTCCAAGGAGGGCAAGCAGCAGTACCTGCAGTCCATAGAGGACCGCCAGAAACTGGTCACTGCAATTTCAGTGCTGAAACCCCTCCCAGAGCAGCCCAGGGACACAGCTGAGCCCTCAGCCCCTTCCCTGTCCCACACCCCCTCCCACAGTGTGGGACACGGCCCCACAGCTGGGGCTGCTGGCTCAGGGTGGGGAGCTGGGCTTGCCAGGGGGGCTCTGATCCCATTGCCCCCCATCCCATTCCCCTGTGGAATTCCTGCTGCTGGGAGCGCTCTGCAGGTTCCAGGCTGGGGTATTCCAGTGGGGAGAGGGTATCTGGCTGTGCTCCCACCTCACTGGGCTTTTGCAGCCTGGAAAGCTCCTGGGAAAAGCTCAAGTGCAAGATTTGGGGTGTCTGTCTTGAGCAGGGGGATTTTGAGGGGAGTTTTTTGAGCTCTTTACAAGGCTGATGGTGTGGCCGAGGTCTGGGGTGGATTTCCATGGCTGCCACAGGGATTAGCAGCAGATAGGAAGGGTTTTTCCCCTGAGCTGCCAGGATGGATCCATCATTCCATGATTCCGAGCTCAGCCCGTCCCTGCTCCGCTGGGAGGTGCCAGATCTCCATGTTGGGAGGGAGAGGTGGATGTGAGCAGCAGGAAGGGAGGCTGAGCAGAGGGCTTCAGGGAAACACTGCAGGTGTCCCCTGGGGGTCTGCAAGCTGACATCCCATAATAGCCCCTGGTGTGACACCTGAGGAGCCCCAGGGCTGGACAGGCTGCAGGAATCTCTGTCCAGGGGCAGCACCTCCAGCTTCTCTGATCCCTGTGAGCTCCAAAGGGAGTTTCCCTGCCCTGGGAGTCCCTTCTTCAGCCAGGTGGGAACCAGAAAACCCAAAAGCCACACCTGGAAAATGGCTCTTGATCCCTTTGCTGGAATTCCTCTCCCTTTGGGATCAGCCTGCGTGCAGGAGAAACTTGGATTTGGCTGAAAAATTCCTTTAAACCTTTGATCCTTTGGAGTGGTGCAGTTAAAAATGAGATTTGGAGTGAGGAGGGGGAGCTCTGCCCTCTGGGCTGACAGCTCTTCCCAAAGGCTTGTTAGGAGCTGCTGGGAATTTTGGCACCAGGAATCTCCCTGAGCTCAAACTTTTATCCCAAAATAACTTTCAGGAATGTGAATTAAGCCAGATTGGGCTCTGTCTCTGTCTGGGAGAAGTTGCTGGGCCACAGGGAGGCTCGGGGGAGCCTGAGCTCCTCAGTTTCCTGTCCAGGATGGGAAATCAGCTCCTCATTCCAGCAGGAATGAGCAGAGCTGCCTGGATCACTTCCACGTAGAACTGAGCTCCTCCTGTGCCTGGAAAAAAAACCTGCCCGTAAAAACAGGGAAGTGATCCAGGCGGGAAGTGATCCAGGACCTGCCCTGTTCCGTGCCAGGGTGCCCTCACGGACAGGCTGCACCCGGAGCTGCCAGGCAGACTCTGCCCTCCCTTCCTGCTGAGCACCCCTGGGATTGTCCACTGGGGACAAATCCCTGCCTGTCCTGGCTGGGATGGGCTGGGAGAGCTGGGAGTGCAGGAGAGCCCGAGGTGGGAGTGCAGGAGAGCCCGAGGTGGGAGAGCAGGAGAGCCCGAGCTGGGAGAGCAGGAGAGCCCGAGCTGGGTGTGCAGGAGAGCCCGAGGTGGGAGAGCAGGAGAGCCCGAGCTGGGAGAGCAGGAGAGCCCGAGCTGGGAGAGCAGGAGAGCCCGAGCTGGGAGAGCAGGAGAGCCCGAGCTGGGAGAGCAGGACAGCCCGAGCTGGGAATGCAGGAGAGCCCGAGCTGGGAGTGCAGGAGAGCCCGAGGTGGGAGAGCAGGAGAGCCCGAGCTGGGAGTGCAGGAGAGCCCGAGGTGGGAGTGCAGGAGAGCCCGAGGTGGGAGTGCAGGAGAGCCCGAGCTGGGAGAGCAGGAGAGCCCGAGGTGGGAGTGCAGGAGAGCCCGAGGTGGGAGAGCAGGAGAGCCCGAGCTGGGAGAGCAGGAGAGCCCGAGCTGGGAGAGCAGGAGAGCCCGAGCTGGGAGAGCAGGAGAGCCCGAGCTGGGAGTGCAGGAGAGCCCGAGGTGGGAGAGCAGGAGAGCCCGAGCTGGGAGAGCAGGAGAGCCCGAGCTGGGAGAGCAGGAGAGCCCGAGCTGGGAATGCAGGAACTCAAGGCAGGGGTGCAGGAGCCCAAGGCAGGGGTGCAGGAGAGCCCAGCAGCTCTCCCTTCCTTTCCAGGCCGTGCCCTTCCCCTGCTGCCCCAGACCCTGGTTCATTGTGTGGCTCCTGGAACCATGGAATGAATACCCTGAGCTGGAAGGGGGCCATGAGGACCCTGGGGAGACCACCAGGGACCCTGGTGGGGCCATGAGGAATGTGGAGGGGCCACGAGGAACATGGGGGGACCACAAGGACCCTGGCAGGGGCAAAAGAACCATGAGGGGACAATGAGGACCATGGGGGGACCACAAGAACCATGGAGGGGCCATGAGGACCCTGGGGGGACCACAAGGGCCCTGGGGGGCTACAAGGAACATGGAGGGGCCACAAGGACCATGGGGGCAGCTCCTGGCCCTGGTCTGGTAGGGTGGGGATTGTTCCCTTCAGGAATTGCTGCCTGACACAGGAGCTGCTCCGCGGGGACAGGGGTGGATCCCTGTGTCACCAGCCCCGTGTGACAGCCTGCCTGTCCCCTCCCTCGCAGGACGGGCTCTACGAGTGCATCCTGTGTGCCTGCTGCAGCACCAGCTGTCCCAGCTACTGGTGGAATGGGGACAAGTACCTGGGCCCTGCCGTGCTCATGCAGGTGAGGACAGACACTTTGTCACCTGCCAGTGTCAGTGTCACCTGGCCAGTGTGGGTGCCTTGGAGTGGCTGCCTAGAGCAGAGATCTGACAGGGTGAAGAGGATAAAGTGGGTATTTATTGGAGGCCTTTAGTAGGCACACCTTGGGCAGTCAGACACCTCCGAGGCCACACCCAAAATGGACGATGGGCACGAGTTTTTCAGACAATTATAAATTGTTAACTCCATTTGCATATCAGGGGTTAATGCTCCAATTCCAGCTTCAGGTGATGATGTCGTTTACCCCAGGTTTGCTGCCCCCCAACTCATTTTGTTTGTCCTTTTTGGGCCCTGGGGCTGGAGGGTGTCACTGAGTTTCAGGCCCAGAGGAATGGCTGTGTGTGACCAGAGCAGGAGAGCAGCAGCTGGCCCTGTCTGGGGTTTGGAGTTGGGCACTAAGGCAGCGCAGGAGCTCAGACATGCAGAATATAAAATCCTCAGGCATCGGTGTCACCAGCCTGGCCTGGCACTCCTGGGTGGGTGTCACTGTGGGATCCCCGCTGGTGCTAGCAGGGAGTGTGTTCCCAGCAGTGTCCCTGTCCCCAGCAGTGTCCCAGTCCCAGCAGTGTCCCAGCAGTGTCCCTGTCCCCAGCAGTGTCCCAGTAGTGTCCCACAGTGTCCCTGTCCCAGCAGTGTCCCCAGCGGTGTCCCTGTCCCCAGCGGTGTCCCTGTCCCAGCAGTGTCCCCAGCAGTGTCCCTGTCCCCAGCAGTGTCCCAGCAGTGCCCCTGTCCCCAGCATTGTCCCAGCATTGTCCTAGTCCCAGCAGTGTCCCACAGTGTCCCCAGCAGTGTCCCCCCGTGTCCCCCATGTCCCTGTCCCCAGGCGTACCGCTGGATGATCGATTCCCGGGATGAGTTCACGGAGGAGCGCCTGGCGCAGCTGCAGGACCCGTTCTCGCTGTACCGCTGCCACACCATCATGAACTGCACCCGCACCTGCCCCAAGGTGGGACACGGGGGGACACAGGGGGGACACGGGCTGGCCTGGAGGGACACGGGGGGACATGGGGGCACACAGGCTGGCATGGGGGGACACGGGGCATGGGCTGGCACAGGGGGGCATGGGGGACACAGGGTGTGGGCTGGCATGGAGGGACAGGGGACTGGGGGGGACACGGGCTGGCATGGGGGTACACGGGGTGTGGGCTGGCATAGGGGGACATGGGGGACACAGGGTGTGGGCTGTCACAGAGGGACATGGGACATGGCAGGACACAGGCTAGCATGGAGGGACACGGGACACGAGGGGACATGGGAGGACACGGGCTGGCATGGAGGGACATGGGTCTAAGACTGGCATGGGGAGGACATGAATCACTAGGGCAGTGTCACAGCCTGGCATGGGGGGACATGGGGCACAGGCTGGCATGGAGGGGACACAGGACATGGGGCACGGCCTGGCATGGATGGATATGAATCACTAGGGCAGTGTCACAGCCCGGCATGGAGGGGACATGGGACACAGGCTGGCATGGAGGGGACATGGGGCACAGCCTGGCATGGGTGGACACAGAACATGGGGCACAGCCTGGCATGGGGGGGACGCACATCACTGAGTCAGTGTCACAGCCTGGCATGGGGGACACAGGACACAGGGTAGCATGGACGGAACATGGCCTGGCATGGAGGGGACATGGGGCACAGCCCGGCATGGATGGTCACAGGACATGGGGCACAGCCTGGCAGGAGGGGACACGAGTCACTGGGGCAGTGTCACAGCCTGGCATGGGGGACACAGGGCATGGGCTGGCATGAAGGGAGCAGTCAGGTCACAGTGGCAGTGCCATGGCCTGGCATGTGGGGCACGGGGCAGGGAGCACAGCCTGGCATGGAGGGAGCAGTCAGGTCACAGGGGCAGTGCCAGCCCTGCCATGGCACCAGGACATGGCGCTGGCCCATCTGCCCCAGCCAGGCCTGGGCACTGCCAGGGACAGCCACAGCCTCTCTGGGAATGCCATCCCAGGGCCTCTCCACGCCCACAGGGAGGAGTTTATCCCAATTTCCCACCTAAACCAGCCCGTGGAATCCTGGAGGGGTTTGGGCTGGAAGGGACCTTAAAGTTCCTCTCGTTCCATGGCAGGGACACTGGCCCAGGGTGCTCCAGCCCCATCCAGGCTGGCCCTGGACACCTCCAGGGCTGGAGCAGCCGCAGCTCCTCTGGGAATTCCATCCCAGGGCCTCTCCTCCCTCACAGGGAGGGATTTACCCCAATATCCCACCCAAACCTCCCCTCTGTCACCTCAAACCATGTCCCCTTCTATTGTCACTGCCCCCCCTGAGCTGCAGCAAGGCCACACTGAGGTCTCCCCATCCCTTTCGTGGTTTTTCTGGAATTCCTGGTGGTTTCCAGAGGAAAAGTTCCTTTTAGGTCCCAGTTTTCCCCAGACTTCCCCGTTCTGCTGAGCCTGGGGACACCCGGAGCTCCCAGCAGAGCCGATGCTGGGATCAGCTTTTCCTCCTCTGAGCCCAGGGTTTGGGAGCAGGGCCTGCCAGGAGAGCTCCAGGGAATTTCTGAGCATTCCAGGGAATTTCTGAGCCCTTCCTGTGCAGAGCAGAGGGAGCTGTCCCAGTGTGGCTCTGTCCAGCCTCGCTGCTGGGAGTGAGGAGCTGCTCCCTGGCAGGGCTCCACCCCACAGCTTTCATCATCCCAGAGCAGGAGCACCCCACAGCCCTGCAGTCAGGCTGTTCCCAGGCTGCCTCTGGAAATCCAGACACCCATAAAAACCTGGAATTCCGTCCAGAATCTCCCTTTGATCCCCATCAAAGCCCAGCTCCAGGGCCAGGAGAGGAGCTCCAGCTCCGCGTCCTGCTCCAGGCTGGGCTGCTCTTCCTGGGAAAACTGAGGCTGGGATGGGGCAGAGCTGCACCTGGACCCTCTGGAATTCCCAGTCTGCCCCCAAAGTGGGGCTGGGATGGGCCTGGACCCCCTGGAATTCCCAGTCTGCCCCCAAAATGAGGCTGGGATGGGGCAGAGCTGCACCTGGAATTCCCAGTCTGCCCCCAGAGTGAGGCTGGGATGGGGCAGAGCTGCACCTGGACCCTCTGGAATTCCCAGTCTGCCCCCAAAGTGGGGCTGGGATGGGCCTGGACCCCCTGGAATTCCCAGTCTGCCCCCAAAGTGAGGCTGGGATGGGGCAGAGCTGCACCTGGAATTCCCAGTCTGCCCCCAGAGTGAGGCTGGGATGGGGCAGAGCTGCACCTGGACCCCCTGGAATTCCCAGCCTGGCTGGAGTCAGAGCTGGCCCAGGAGTCCTGAGCCTCCCTGGGATGGAAAGGAGGGTTCCTGTCAGGCTGGACTGGGATTTTTTAGGGAAAAAAGAGGCGTTGAGCAGCTCCTCTAACGAACATTTGAATGAATAGCAGCACATTTGTGAGTTTGCTACGGTTTAAATCTGTCCTGCAGTCTCCCAGCACAGAAAGGAAGGACAATGTCAGCCAAATTCCAGCTTTTAGGGCAGAAAAAAGTGGGGCAGCAGCAGACTTGGGAGCTTGCTGTCACTTGGATCCCTCCTGTGACCTCTCAGGGTGTGGAAGGAAGGACAGAATCAGCTCAACTCCAGCTTTTAGGGGAAAAAGGGATGCTGAGCACCTGCTCAGTGCAGAGAGGAAGGACAATGTCAGCCAAATTCCAAGTTTTAGGGGAAAAAGGTGGAGCAGCAGCAGATTTGTGAGTTGCTGTCACTTGGAGCCCTCCTGTGACCTCCCAGGGTGTGGAAGGAAGGAGAATGTCTGGCTGAACTCCAGGTTTTTTGGGAAAAGGGGAGCTGAGCACCTCCTGTACCAAGCATTTCTATGAGCAGCAACTCATTTGTGATTTTACTGTGGCTTGGATCCCACCTGTGACCTCCCAGGGTGTGGAAGGAAGGACAGAACCAGCTCAGGTCCAGGTTTTAGGGGGAAAAGAGGTGAAGCAGCAGCAGATTTGTGAGTTTGCTGTGGCTTGGATCCATCCTGTGACCTCCCAGCTTTGAAAAAAGGACAGAACCAGCCGAATCCCAGCTTTTTTGAGGGGAAAAAAAGGTGGAATAGCAGCAGATTTGTGAGTTTATTACAACTGTAACCCATCCTGTGCCCTGTGGGGTTTGAAAGGAAGGAGAGCATCAGCTGAGTTCCAGGTTTTAGGGGGAAAAAGGTGGGAGAGCAGCAGGGTTGGGAGTTCAGTAGGGCTGGGATGAGGAGGAGGGAGGGAGGGAGGGAGGGAGGGAGGGAGGGAGGGAGGTGCCGCAGCCCCCCAGGCTCTGACCAAGCCCTCCCACAGGGGCTGAACCCTGGCAAAGCCATCGCTGAGATCAAGAAGATGATGGCCACCTACAAGCAGAAGGCAGCGACTGCCTGAGGGCTGAGTGACCCCGGAGTGACCCTCACACCTGTGCAGGGTTACCTGTGCACCTGCAATAAAGGCTGTAAAGAACAGCTCGGGCTCCATCCTTTGTTATTCATTTATTATTCATTTATTAATTCCCTTCGTGGAGTGTTTTTCCAGCCCCCAGAGCTCCCGGGGCTGGGAGCAGCTGGGAGGCTCTGGGAGTCCTGGGATTGGCTGGAACAGGGAATGGGGGAGGGATCCTGAGCCTGAAATCCCAAATTGAGGGTTTGGAGCTCCCGGGAGGCAGGATGGGACAGATCCACCAGGAGCAGGTCTGGTTTGTATTCCTGATTTCTTCTCCAGATCCCAGGAAAATTGGGGTTTTTAGGGGTGGATCTTCCTATTTTCTGCAAAACAAGTGCATTATTTTATCTCCAGATCCACCAGGAACGAAGTGTTCTCTTCCCACCCCATGGGACCCTGGTTTGTATTCCTGAGTTCTAGTCCAAATCTAAGAAAATGGGATTTTTTTATGGGTGGATCTTCTTCTCTCTGATATTTTTACCTCCAAATCCACCAGGAGAGAGGTGTTCTGTTCCCAGCCTGTGGGACCCTGGTTTGTATTCCCGAGTTTTACTCCAAATCCTAAGAAAATGGGATTTTTTAGGGGTGGATCTTCCTTTTTTCCCTGCTGTTTTTACCTGCAGCTTTCTCCAGTTGGGGATGTTTGGAGCAGCTCCAGCTTTGCTGGTGAATTCGTGATTTTGGTCTGAATTACTCAAACCTCCCAGGAAGGGGATGCTGCTCCTGCGAGGTCACAAGGACGCCACTCCTGGGGTGTCTCACCTGGTTTTGGGGTGTGAACTACAATTCCCAGCATCCCCTGGCTGTCACACCAGGGTTTGGGGGTGTGAACTACAACTCCCAGCATCCCATGGGGCATCGCACCTGTTGGGGGGGGGCAGACTCCAATTCCCGGCATCCCCCTGGTGTGTCACACCTGGTTTTGGGGCGTGGACTCCAATTCCCGGCATCCTCCGGGGCGTCACACCTGGCTTTGGGATGTGAACTCCAATTCCCGGCATCCCCCGGGGTGTCACACCTGTTTTGGGGTGTGGACTCCATTTCCCGGCATCCCCCGGGGTGTCACACCTGTTTTGGGGTGTGGACTCCATTTCCCGGCATCCCCCGGGGTGTCACACCTGTTTTGGGGTGTGGACTCCATTTCCCGGCATCCCCCGGGGTGTCACACCTGTTTTGGGATGTGGACTCCAATTCCCGGCATCCCCCGCCGCTCTGGCCCCGCCCTTTCCGGCGGCGCGCGGGGCCGCGGGGCCGCGCCATGAGCTCAGGTCAGGAACCGGCGCCGGGACCGGGATCCGGGAATGGGGTCGGGATCGGGATGAGGGGTCGGGGTCAGGGTCAGGGACCGGGACCCCCCGAGTGCCCCGAGCCCCCCGGACCCCAAAGCGCCGCCGGGCTCTCCCGGGGCCGCTCCAGCCCAGCCCGGGGGGGCGGCACCGGTGCGGCTCCAGTGCCATTTATTCCCGTTTATTCCCGTTTATTTCCATTTATTCCCGTTTATCCCCATGTATTCCCATGTGTTCCCATTTATACCCGTTTATTCCCATGTATTTCCATTTATTCCCATTGATTTCGCTTTATTATTTTGCCTTTCTTCAAAATTTTTGCTTTTTTAATTTGCCTTATTATGCTTTATATATTTTTTTAATATTGCTTTATTCTGTTACCTTTTTTTTATTCTGCAGTTTTATTTTGCTTTAATTCTCTTCATTATTCCGCTTTATTTGACTTAATTTAATTTTGCTTTTTTGCTCCCTTGTTTTGCTTTCTTTTGTGGCTTATTTTTTTACTTTCACTTTTTAATTTTACATTTGGCATCATTATTGTGCTGTAGTTTTGTTTCCTAGCTTTGTTTTTCTGCTTTTTATTTGTGCTTTATTTTGCTTTTTTCCTTTGCTTTGTTTGTTTTTTCACTTCCTTTCCCTTTCTTATTTTCCTTTATTTTGGTTTTCATGTTCATTTTTCTCCTTTTTTTACTCCAATTCATTTTGCTTTTTATCTTTTGCTTTATTTCACTTTTAAAATTCCATTTCTCTTTTATTTCACTTTATTTTGCTTTTTTATTTTGTTCCGTTTCTCTTTTATTTCGCTTTATTGGGCTCCACTTCCCTTTTTTATTTTGCTCCACTTCCCTTTTTACTTCGCTTTATTTCCGTGTTTTATTTCGCTTTATTTCCCATTTTTATCCCGCTTTCTTTCCCGGCCCCTCTCCCAGCCCGGGACCTCCTGGCTCCGCATCCCTCGGGAATTCCGGCCCTGGGAGCGCAGCCATGGATCCAAGGGGAAGGAATCGGGGGAAGGGCTGGGGGGTGCTCCAAACCCCAAACTCCTGAAACCCCAAAACCCCCAAACTCTCTAAACCCCAAACTCTCTAAACCCCAAAACCCTCAAACCCCAAACGCTTCAAACCCCAAAACCCCCAAACTCCAAATCCCAAACCCTTCAAACCCTAAACCGTCCAAACCCCAAATTCCCCAACCCCTCCTAACCCTCCACAATCCTCCAAACCCCAAACTCCCAAAACCCTCAAACCCTTCAAACCCCAAATTCTCCAAACCCCAAACTCACTAAACTCTCTGAACCCCAAAACCCCTAAACCCTCCAAATCCCAAACCCATCAAACCCCAAACTGTCCAAACCTCCCAGACTGTCCAAACCCCAAATCCCCCAAACTCTCCAAACCCCAAAACCTCAAACCCTCCAAACCCCAAAACATCCAGATCCTCCGAACCCCAAAACCCCTCAAACCCCAAACCGTCCAAACCCTCCAAGCCCCCCAAACCCCAATTCCCCCAGACCCCAAACTCCCCAAACCCCAATTCCCCCAGACCCCAAACCCTCCAAACCCCAATTCCCCCAGGCCCCAAACCCACCAAACCCCAATTCCCCCAGACTCCAAACCCCAATACCCCAGACCCCAAACCCTCCAAACCCCAATTCCCCCAAGCCCCCCAAACCCTCTAAACCCCAATTCCCGCCGGGCCCCAAACCCTCCAGACCCCAAACCCCAATTCCCCCAGACCCCAAACCCTCCAAACCCCAATTCCCCCAGACCCCAAACCCTCCAAACCCCAATTCCCCCAGACCCCAAACCCTCCAAACCCCAATTCCCCCAGACCCCAAACCCTCCAAACCCCAATACCCCAGACCCCAAACCCCACCCTGGCTCCCCTGGGCCCTCCCAGAGCCGCCCCCCCGGGTGGATCCCACCCCGAATTCGGGAACGCTCCCGTCCCTCTCCCGCGGGGATCGTGGGGAACGCGCTGGGGTTTGGGCTCGGGAGGGCCCATCGCCCCTCAGATCCCATCCTGGAGCAATCCCAGAGTTTTTTCATGGATGAACGATGGAGTGTGGTGCAGGGTGGGAAAAGGGCGCTCGGGATTCCGGATCCTTCCAGGGCTCCTGGCCGGGATTCCCATTCCCAGGAATGTGGGAGCGGAGCGGCGCTGCCGGGCAACCTTCTCCCCTTTCCTGCCGGGACCTTTCCTCCAGGCAGAGCAGGGGGGACATCCCTGGGTGCTCTGGGAGTTCCATCCCTGTTCTGATCCCGCTCAGATCCCCTGGGATCCCCCTTGCCTATCCCAGTCCCGATCCACAGCCAAGCAGCACTTGGGGGTCCAAGCTCCCCCTTTTTTCCCTGAGTTCCTGATTTAAGGGTTGCAGGAGTTGTCCCCCCCAGTTCCTCACTTCCCATCGGGAATGCCGGGAGTGCAGCCCCTCTTCCTGAGGGAGGGAGGAGCCCTCATTACCTGGAGCTGGGGCAGATGTGGGGTTGGGGTGTGATCCCACTGTTTTCCCACTCACACCGCGCTGTTCCCCAAGCCGGGATATTCCTGGCACTTCCCTCCAGACTGGCAGCTGGGTTTGGATGCCGGGGAGGATCCCCCTGTGCCAGAAGGGTTGGAATGCCGGGATCTCACTGGCACATGGCACAGCCCTGCTCCTCACAGAGGAGCTCTCCAAAAACCCAAACCACAACCGGTGCAGGAGGATGGGGCTGCTGGGAATTCCCAGGAATTTGTTCCTCAGCTGTCTCAGGGGTTTGTTGCCTGAGCATGGAATTCCCAGCACTGGGGAGTCCGAATCCTGGTTTTCCACGTCCCCACCTTGGATCAGACCCGTCTCAGCCTTGGGCCATTTTTCTGGGAGGACCCAACCACCTGCTCAGATGGGTTTGCTCCAGCAGCACGGGATGGGTGTGTGGGATCCATAGGAAGGACAGCACATCCCTGTCCAGCTGGGTTCGGTGTGTGGGATCCATAGGAAGGACAGCACATCCCTGTCCAGCTGGGTTCGGTGTGTGGGATCCATAGGAAGGACAGCACATCCCTGTCCAGCTGGGTTCGGTGTGTGGGATCCATAGGAAGGACAGCACATCCCTGTCCGGCTGGGTTCGGTGTGTGGGATCCATAGGAAGGACAGCACATCCCTGTCTGGCTGGGAGGGGTTCCTGTGGGATCCATGGGAAGGGCAGGAGAATCACCAGGATCTCAGCCCAACCCTGCCCTCAGACGTGGGATCTCCCATCCCGGAGCCAAAGGCTCTGGAAGATCCTCCTGGATTCAGTCTCACCCTCCATGACCCAAACACTTCCTCACATTGTCTCTCTTTCCCAGATTTTGCCTTATCCTGTTTTTCCATGTCCCCATCTCCCCAGGTTGGCCTTGCCAACCCCATCCCACCAACCTCAGTGGTTGGAACAGAAACTTCCTTGGATGGAGCTTCCTGATCTTGTGTGCAGCTTCCAGCCCGTGTGGGTAGATGGAGGCATGGATCCATGGAGGCATGGATCCATGGATGGATGGACAGACGGATGGTGCTGCCCGGGACCATCCAGCAGAAGCCATGGGAGCAGCAGGAGGTCTCCAGGCCCCCTTGGGGTTCGTTTGCTTCCTGGAAGGGGCTTGGGAAGGGCCAGGGCTGCTCAGGGAAGCTGATGGAGAAGTCTCCGGGAGCAGCATCCGTCTGTTTTCCATGTGCACCTCCGCTGGGGAGGGGGCTGTGACTTGGATCCAAATCCTGGGACAAGGACCTGGCATTCCCAGCTGATCCCCAGCCAGGTCTTGGATCTGATCCCATCCTGGTTTCCATCTCTGCACTCAGTAGTCCAGGGTTCACCCCCTCTGCCAGGATGTGCAGTGGCTGTGGGAGCATCCAGAGCAGCCTCTTCCCAAATTTCCACCCGAGAGGACAGGGCAGGGCCTGGACTCGGAGCCAGGCAGCTGCAGGGAACTCCAGGTGGGATTTTGGCCGTGCACATCCATCGTCAGTGCGGGATCTTCGCTCCCATCTTCCCCGGAGCAGTCGGGCCGGTGCATCCTGACCCCTCCGGGATTCCAGCCTCTCCTGGCCCTTGTCCTCCTCCTCATCCCTGTTTTAGCGGCGGAGCGGCAAGCAGAGAGCAGAGCTCTGTGCAGGGCTCCGGGGAAATTCCCGGGATCCGGAGGCGGAGGAGGGACATCCAGGAGTCCCCGCGCCGTGTTTGCCGACAAGGAGTGGCCTCGGTGCCGGGGTTGCGGCGGCAGCGCGGCCGCTCCGCTCGGCACCTGCCCGGCCACGGCCGCGGGGCACCGGGAGCGGCGGCGGCGCCGGTCCCAGCCCGGCCGATCCCACCCTTCCCGACCCCATCCCGGCCGATCCGATCCTGACCCTTCCCATCCCGACTGATCCCACCCTTCCCATCCCGGCCGATCCGCTCCTGACCCGTCCCAGCCCGGCCGATCCCACCCTTCCCATCCCGGCCGATCCGATCCTGACCCATCCCATCCCGGCCGATCCCACCCCTACCGGGAGCGGCTCCGCGGGCGCTCCCGGCGGGATGAGGCGGGGTGAGTCTGTGCCGGGGCTTCTCCTCACCTGCCGAGCTTTGAGAGCAGCCGGGATGGGAACGGGAGGCGAGGAATTCAGCGGGGACGGGGCTGTGCGGAGGGATCTTCCCAAGGATTTATTGCTTTAGGATCAAGAAAAGCCGGGATAGTTCCGTTCGGGAGAGGGGCGGGCCGGGCTTCCCATTGCCCAGGGGCTCCGGGAAGGGAACCGGGCTGATTTCAGGTTCTTTGAATGCTTTCCCCCCCTCCTGCAGATACCGGGAAGAGCCCTCGTGCATGACCCCCCTGCCCTGTCCTTTGTCCTGCCCTTGGGAAGGGCAGTGCTCCCGGTGTCCCTGCCGCTGGAATTCCTGCTTTTTGCAGAGTTTGAGGCTGGCACTGGGGATAGCTGACCCCTCCCTTTCTTTCTTGGCTTCTGGGACAGTTTTTGTTTTACCAAACCGTCCCTCGGGCTCATCCCCCAATTCCCCCCCTCCAAATTTATCCAGTGGGGCAACACCAGCTGCGGGAGCTGGAGATGGATCCCCCCCACCGGGATCACCAAAACCCGGGAATGGTTTTAATGAATGGCTTTTATTCTCTGCAGAGGAGCTTTGGGGTGGACAGGGAGCAGCAGGAATCCAGCCAGGGCGGTTTTTCCAGTGTAAATCCCTGAGCTGGTCTCTGTGCCCTCCTGGAAACCCAGCCCTGGCTCAGGCAGGAAATATCCACGTGTTCCAGGAGCGGGAACAGCTCCCGGCTCTGTGCTTGTGCCACGTGCTGCCTCCCCCCTGCTGCTCTGAGATCCCGGCCTTGGGAATGCTGTGATCATAATCTCATCCTGGATTTAGGGAATGAGCAGGCTCAGTGCCTTGTGATCCATCCTGGATTGAGGGAATGAGCAGGCTCAGTGCCTTGTGATCCATCCTGGATTTAGGGAATGGGCAGGCTCAGTGCCTTGTGATCCATCCTGGATTGAGGGAATGAGCAGGCCCAGTGCCTTGTGATCCATCCTGGATTTAGGGAATGAGCAGGCTCAGTGCCTTGTGATCCATCCTGGATTGAGGGAATGAGCAGGCTCAGTGCCTTGTGATCCATCCTGGATTTAGGGAATGAGCAGGTCCAGTGCCTTGTGATCCATCCTGGATTTAGGGAATGGGCAGGCCCAGTGCCTTGTGATCCATCCTGGATTTAGGGAATGAGCAGGCCCAGTGCCTTGTGATCCATCCTGGATTTAGGGAATGAGCAGGTTCAGCTTCAGGCATGGAGGGTGGTGGTTGAGATCCCACCTGGGGGATCCCAGGGATGACCCCTGATCCCAATTTCCAAGGCTGGGCTTTGGGGTGCAGCAGAGCCCAACAGGAATTGGAGCATGGTTAAAACTGGGAAATGCCAATTTTTGGTGGCCAGGAGCAAACCCAGGGAGCAAACAAGGAGCAAACGAGCTGGAAAAGTGTCAGGGAGAGCTGGCCTGGCTCCGGCCCAGCCCCGCTCCCTTCCCGTGCCCGCTGAGCTCCTGGGATAACGCCAGAAATCCCGCGGCTGCTCCGGCGTCGTCCCCGTGACCGTCACGTGCCCGGGAGGATGAGGGGGCAGCAATCCCGGCTGGATGGGCCAGGAGCCACCCCCTCCTCCCGGGGCTGACCCTCCTCCGTGTTTCTGCTGGATTTGCAGACAGCAGCCGGCTGCTGGGGGCCCGGCGCCCGGGCTACGGGACGCTGCAGCCGGACACGGACCCGGCCCACATGGTAGGTCCGGCCTGGGGGGACTCCCACGCCCACCCCGGGGCTTCCCACAGCCCCAGCTGCTGCTTCTCCAGCCCCTTGGTTTTCCCTGCCTGGGGTTCGGTCACGCTGGGATTTTGGGAGTTCAGGGTTTAATGGCTGGTAATCGAGTTTGGCTGATTTTATGTCTGAGCAGCCAGGCGCAGGTGGTTGATTCGCAGTGATCGATTCCCAGTGATTGATTCCTGGTGATTCCCAATGATTTATTCCCAGTTATTCCCAGTGATTGATCCCCAGTGATCAATTCCCAGTGATTGACCCCCAGTGATCCTTAATGATTGATTCCCAGTCATTCTGTGATCGATTCCCGTTGATTGATCCCCAGTGACTGATTCCCAGTGAACCCCAGTGATTCATTCCCAGTGATCCCTAGTGATCAATTCCCAGTGATTTCCAGTGATCGATTCCCAGTGATTCCCAGTGATCGATCCCCAGTGATCCCCAATGATTGATCCCCAGTGATTCCCAGTGATCAATTCCCGGTGATTCCCAGTGATCCATTCCCAGTGATCGATCCCCAGCGATCCCTGTTGGTCGATCCCCAGGGATCAGTCCCCAGAGATGGGTCCCCTCCCTCTCCCCAGGAGGTGACGGGCTACCAGCGCCGTTCCTGGCGGGTGCTGCTGTGCCACGCGGGCTCCGTGCTGAGCGCGGGGCTGCTCCTGCTGCTCTTCCACTGGAAGCCCAGCCTGGAGGTGCAGGCCAAGTGCCAGCCCTGCGCCCTGGGCCAGGCTGACTGGCTCATCATCAGGGTGAGTGCCCAGCCGGGAGCCTGGCACTGGGGCTGGGCTGGGTGCTCTGGGGCTGGGCTGGGTGCTGTGCCTCTGAGCTGAGGTTCTGTGGGGCTGGGGTGGGGTTCTGTGGGTCTGGGGTGGGATTCTGTGGGGCTGGGGTTGGGTTCTGTGGGTCTGGGGTGGGGTTTCTTGGGTCTGGGGCTGAGGTTCTGTGGGTCTGGGGCTGAGGTTTTGTGGGGCTGGGCTGGGTTCTGTGGGTCTGGAGTTGGGTTCTGTGGGTCTGGGCTGAGGGTTCTGTGGGTCTGGGGTGGGGTTTTGTGGGGCTGGGCTGAGGTTCTGTGGGTCTGGGGTTGGGTTCTGTGGGTCTGGGTGGGGTTCTGTGGGGCTGGGTGGGTTTGTGGGGATGGCTGAGGTTCTGGGGTCTGGGTGGGTTTTGTGGGTTGGGGTTGGGTCTGTGGGCTCTGGGCTGAGGTTCTGTGGGTTGGGCTGGGTTCTGTGGGGCTGGTGAGGTTTTGGGGTGGGCTGGGGTCTGTGGGGCTGGGTGGGTTCTGTGGGTCTGGGGTGGGTTTCTGTGGGGGGTTGGTTCGTGGGGCTGGGTGAGGATTGAGGGCTGGGGTGGGTTTTGTGGGGCTGGGATGGGTGCTGTGCTGGGCTGGGGTGCTGTGCCTGAGCTGGGTTTGTGGGCTGGGTCTGGGGTTCTGTGGGCTGGGTGGGGTTCTGTGGTCTTGGGCTGGGGTTTTGTGGGCTGGGCTGAGGTTCTGTGGGGCTGGGGTGGGGTTCTGTGGGGCTGGGCTGGGGTTCTGTGGGTCTGGGGTTGGGTTTTGTGGGGCTGGGGTTGGGTTTTGTGGGTCTGGGGTGGGTTCTGTGGGTCTGGGCTGAGGTTCTGTGGGGCTGGGTTTGGATTCTGTGGGTCTGGGGTTGGGTTCTGTGGGTCTGGGCTGAGGTTTTGTGGGGCTGGGGTTGGATTCTGTGGGGCTGGGGTTGGGTTTTGTGGGTCTGGGTTGGGTCTGTGGACTGGGAATTAGATTCCATGGGTCTGTGCCTGGATTCCGTTGGGTGTGGGATTGGATTCTGTGGATCCAGGGTTGGGCTCTGGATCGTGTTGGGTTTTGTGGGTCTGGGTTTGGGCTCTGTGGCTCCAGGGTTGGATTCTGTGGGTCTGGGGTTGGATTCCATTGGGTGTGGGGTTGGATTTTGTGGATCCAGGGTTGGGCTCTGTGGATACAGTGTTAAGTTTTGTGGGTCTGGGTTTGGGCTCTCTGGCTCCAGGGTTGGATTCTGTGGATTGGGAGTTGGATTCTGTAGATCCAGGCTTGGATTCTGGGGTTGGGCTCTGTGGGCCTGGGGTTGGATCCAGGGGCTGGATTCTGTGGATCCAGGGCTGGATTCTGAGGCTGGATTCTGTGGATCAGGAGTTGGATTCTGTGGATCCAGGGCTGGATTCTGGGGTTGGATTCTGTGGATCAGGAGTTGGATTCTGTGGATCCAGGGCTGGATTCTGGGGTTGGATTCTGTGGATCAGGAGTTGGATTCTGTGGATCCAGGGCTGGATTCTGGGGTTGGATTCTGTGGATCAGGAGTTGGATTCTGTGGATCCAGGGCTGGATTCTGGGGTTGGATTCTGTGGATCAGGGTTGGGCTCTGCCCCAGTTCCCAGCAGGACCCTGGGAATGTTCTCTCTCCTTGTCCTCCTGCCTGTGTCTGGCATCTCCTTTCCTCAAACACCAGATTATCCCAGGAATTATTATCATATGATTCCTAGAACTGTCCCATTCCAGGGATCATCGTTATTCCTAAAACAACTCCACCTTTCCCCCTTCCATCCCAGCCCGCCCAGCTTGGAGCTTCCCTCCATTGTCCCCAAACCTCATCCCCCAGCCGGGAGGGGTGGCCAGGCCCTTCCCGGGTTCCGGGAGGAGCTGGGAGCAGCGCCGGCATTCCCAGTCCCCATCCCTGTCTTTCAGGACCGCTTTGGGCAGTGCTTCACCACCAAGGTGCTAACGGAGCCGCTGGGCGAGGCCAGGTCAGCCGGGCTGTGTCCCCAAGGGCCACTCCTGCCACTGCGGAGGGTGGCTGGGCCCCGGTGTCCCCAAGGGAGGGTGGCTGGGCCCCAGTGTCCCCAAGGGAGGGTGGCTGGGCCCCGGTGTCCCCAAGGGAGGGTGGCTGGGCCCCGGTGTCCCCAAGGGAGGGTGGCTGGGCCCCGGTGTCCCCAGGGGAGGGTGGCTGAGCCTGGGTGTCCCCAAGGGAGGGTGGCTGAGCCCCGGTGTCCCCAAGGGAGGGTGGCTGAGCCCAGGTGTCCCCAGTGGAGGTGGCCGGCCATGTCTGAGCCCAGGTGTCCCCAGTGGAGGTGGCTGAGCCCCGGTGTCCCCAGAGGAGGCTCTCAGGCCATGTCTGAGCCCAGGTGTCCCCAGAGGAGGCTCTCAGGCCATGTCTGAGCCCCGGTGTCCCCAGAGGAGGCTCTCAGGCCATGTCTGAGCCCAGGTGTCCCCCCAGCCTGGAGCAGCCCCGCGGGGCGCAGCCGAGGCGCGGCAGCAGCGTGGCCGTGGCGGTGCCGTTCGAGGAGGAGAGCGGTGACACCGTGCGGCTGCACGACAAGGACGAGGTGGCACCGGCACCTTCCCCGCCCCCAGGCCCTCTCCCTGTCCCTGTCCCCCCGCTCACGCCTCCTTTTCCCGTCCCTTTCCAGCAGAAGAACCTCCTGAGGTATTACCTGTTCCAGGGAATGCGCTACGTGTGGCTGGAGCGGCGGCAGGCCTTCTGCAGGGTCAGGTACGGCCAGAGCCCGGCATTCCCGCTCTCCCGGCCCCCTCGGGACACTCCTGGATCCTGTCTGGCATTCCCGCTCTCCCGGCCCCCTCGGGACACTCCTGGATCCTGTCTGGCATTCCCGCTCTCCCGGCCCCCTCGGGACACTCCTGGATCCTGTCTGGCATTCCCGCTCTCCCGGCCCCCTCGGGACACTCCTGGATCCTGTCTGGCATTCCCGCTCTCCCGGCCCCCTCGGGACACTCCTGGATCCTGTCTGGCATTCCCGCTCTCCCGGCCCCCTTGGGACACTCCTGGATCCTGTCTGGCATTCCCGCTCTCCCGGCCCCCTCAGGATCCTCCTGGATCCCGGCATTCCCAGCTCCCTCAGGACTCTCCTAGATCCCGGCATTCCAGCTCCCTCGGCTCCCTCAGGACCCTTCTGGATCCCGGCATTCCTGCCTCCCTCAGGACCCACCTGGATCCTATCTGGCATTCCCAGCTCCCTCAGGGTCCTCCTGGACACTCCTGGATCCCAGCATTCCCAGATCCCTCAGGATCCTCCTGGATCCCAGCATTCCTGGCTCCCTCTACTCCATCAGGATCCTCCTGGATCCTGGCATTCCCAGCTCCCTCGGGACCCTCCTGGATCCTCCTGGATCCTGGCATTCCTAGCTCTCTCACCTCCTTCAGGACCCTCCTGGATCCTGGCATTCCCAGCTCCCTTAGCTCCCTCAGGACCTCCTGCCCCCAGCATCCCCAGTATCTCCTGTCCCTTGGTGCCTTTTTGGGGCTCCCTAAAAGCCGAGGCCAGGCCAAATTAAGGGAATAAAGTCACTTGTGTTCCTGAAGGCTTCCACTCGAGGCACCTTGGGCAGTCAGAAGCCCCCAGGGCTGCACCCAAAAATGAACCACAGCTCTGGGGTTTCACACTTTTATAACTTTGGTCCATTTGCATATTGGGGGTTCATGCTCCAATTACAGCTCCAGCTAATGAAGTCATTTACCTCAGGTTGGCTCCCCCAGCTCCCTCTTGTTTAATCTCTGGGGCCTGAGGCAGTGAGGTGTCCTTGAGTGCCAGGCTGGAGAGGAATTGCTGTGTCTGCCCAGAACGGGAGAGCAGCAGCTGGCACTGCCTTGGAGTTTGGAGTGCTGCACCAAAGAGCTGCAGGGTCACAAACACACGGAAATATAAAAACTACAACCCTGAGGCATCACCCTGAGCACTCCCAGGCCTCAGAGCCATCCCTGGTGCCCTCGGGGTGCTCCGGGCACGGGGCAGCGCCCGGGGCGGTTTGGCAGGGCCGGACGCTCCCGGCTCTCTCTCGGACTGTGCCCCTTTTGTTGCCTTGCCTTGGCAGCCGTGGGCTGCAGGGAGGCCAAGGAACAGGGCACTGTCCCTTCCCAAAGGGGGGGTTTGTCCCGAGCCCCTGGCCCTGCTGTTTGTTCCCCCTCCCCGCTGGGGCTGACGCTCTCCCTGTTCTCCTTGGCTGCCCAGCGTCCTGGACGAGGGCTGGAGCTGCGCAGAGCTGCACCTGTGCCAGGCCGGGCTGGACCTGCAGGAGCACAGCGCCAGGTGGGGCTGGCAGCTTCCGGGGCTTTTCCAGGGAGCAAGAAATCCCAGAGCCTCGGACCCCAAACTGCCGGGCGGGATGGAATTCCTGGGGTTGGCTTCTCCCCATAACCCGGCTCCTTGTGGGGGTCTGGGCAGCACAAGGGGGCTTGGGCTGGAAATGCAGCTTTTCCCAAGGATAGAACTCCTTCCCTCCTTTCCCAAGGATAGAACTCCTTCCCTCCTTTCCCAAGGGTGAAACTCCTTCCCTCCTTTCCCAAGGATAGAACTCCTTCCCTCCTTTCCCAAGGATAGAACTCCTTCCCTCTTTTCCCAAGGGTGAAACTCCTTCCCTCCCTTCCCAAGGGTGAAACTCCTTCCCTCTTTTCCCAAGGGTGAAACTCCTTCCCTCCTTTCCTAAGGATAAAACTCCTTCCCTTCCCTTTCCCAAGGATCAAACTCCTTCCCTTCCTTTTCCCAAAGATCAAACTCCTTCCCTTCCCTTTCCCAAGGATCAAACTCCTTCCCTCTCCTTCCCAAGGATAAAATTCCCTCGCTGTCCTTCCCCCCTCAGGAGGAAGATCTACGGCCCCAACCTCATCGAGGTGCCCGTCAAGTCCTACGCCAGGCTCCTGGTGGAGGAGGTGGGTTCTGGGCTGGGCTTCCCAAGCGGATTTTCCCAGGACAGATCCCTCTCCTGCTCCCTGTCCCTCTCTGGAAGCGCTGCCTGGCCCTTGGGAAGGGAGGAGAGGATTTGGGGAGAAGGCAGAGCTGTGGAGGGGACCCTTCCTGACCCTCTGGGCACGGACAGGAACAGCCCCCAGGGGTTGAGGAGGTGACTGAGCATCCTTGGGAGCAGCATCCTTAGGGAATTCCTGGGGGGAAGGATGTTTTGGGGGCTGCCAGCCCCAGGGAAGGGTTGGGTTCTCCTCTGCATCCAGGAGCCTGGAAGGCTCTCAGTGGGCTGGAGGAAGCTTTTCTTCCTCTAAGGAACCTGGAGAAACTCTTCCCACCTGGAAATCCCATACTGGGCTGGGAGAAGTTATTCCCACTTCCAGGAGCCTGGAAATCCCATAATGGGATGGAGGAAGCTCTCCCCACTTCCAGGAGCCTGGAAATCCCATAATGGGATGGAGGAAGCTCTCCCCACTTCCAGGAGCCTGGAAATCCCATAATGGGATGGAGGAAGCTCTCCCCACTTCCAGGAGCCTGGAAATCCTATAATGGGATGGAGGAAGCTCTCCCCACTTCCAGGAGCCTGGAAATCCCATAATGGGATGGAGGAAGCTCTCCCCACTTCCAGGAGACTGGAAATCCCATGATGGGCTGGGGGAGGCTCTCCCACCCCAAGGAGCCTGGAAATCGCATGATGGGATGGAGGAAGCTCTGCCCATTTCCAGGATCCTGGAAATCCCATGATGGGCTGGGGAAGCTCTCCCCCATTTCCAGGATCCTGGAAATCCCATGGTGGGCTGGGGCAAGCTCTCCCGCCCCAAGGAGGTCTCCCAGTGAGCTCCCAGACCTGTTTGTTCTCCTTGTTGCAGGTGCTCAACCCCTTCTACCTGTTCCAAGTGCTCAGCATGGTGCTGTGGGTGTGTGACGCCTATTACTACTACGCCGCCTGCATCTTCCTCATCTCCACCTTCTCGCTGGGGCTGTCCCTCTACGAGACACGCAAGGTGGGCGGGGGCAGCTCCTCTGGGGACAGCCCCGCTCGCTCCGGGTGGGCACAGCCCCGCTCCGGGTGGGGACAGCCCCGCTCGCTCCGGGTGGGCACAGCCCCGCTCCGGGTGGGGACAGCCCTCTCCCAGCTCCGGGTGGGCACAGCCCTCTCCCAGCTCCGGGTGGGGACAGCCCCGCTCCGGGTGGGACAGCCCGCTCGGTGGGGACCAGCCCCGCTCCGGGTGGGCACAGCCCTCTCCAGCTCGGCTGGGCACAGCCGCTCCGGGTGGCAAGCCCCGCTCCGGGTGGGCACAGCCCTCTCCCAGCTCCGGCTGGGCACAGCCCCGCTCGCTCCGGGTGGGCACAGCCCCCCAGCTCCGGCTGGGCACAGCCCCGCTCCGGGTGGGCACAGCCCCCTCCCAGCTCCGGGTGGGGACAGCCCCGCTCGCTCCGGGTGGGCACAGCCCCGCTCCGGGTGGGCACAGCCCTCTCCCAGCTCTCCCTGCCCTCTGGCCCTGCTTCCGAGCCCCCCAGGCCGTTTTTAGGGATGGTTTCCCGTGTTTTGGGTGGATTCTGAGCGCTGCCTCCCTCCCTCCCTCCCTCCCTCCCAGCAAAGCACCACGCTGCGGAACATGGCCAGGATGTCCGTGGGGGTCCGGGTCCGGCGGCCCGGAGGAGGTGAGAGGGAGGGATTTGGGATGGGGGTTGGGATGACGTGTCCTTTGGGGTCCTGGTTCTGCACCAAAGTAGTGTTGGGATAGGTGGGAATGGTGTTGGGACGCACCGGAATAACATGGGAATGATGTTATGTTATTGTACATGGGAATGATGTTATGAGACACCAGAGTAATGCTGGGATGTGTGGGAATAGTGTTGGGATACACAGGAACAATGCTGGGATACACAGGAACAGTTTTATGATATATGGGAATAGTGTTGGGATACATGGGAGTAATGTTGTGATATATGGGAATAATGTTATTATACATGGGAATAATGTTATGAGACACCAGAGCAATGTTGGGATGTGTGGGAATAGTGTTGGAATACGCTGGAACAGTTTTATGATATATGGGAATAATGTTGGGATACATGGGAATAATGTTGTGATATATGGGAATAATATTATGTAACACCAGAGTAATATTGGGATGTGTGGGAATAGTGTTAGGATACACAGGAATAATGTTGGGATACATGAGAATAATGTTGGGATACACAGGAACAGTTTTATGATATATGGGAATCATGTTAGAATACATGGGAATAATGTTGAGATACACGGGAATAATGTTATTATACATGGGAATAATGTTATGGGACACGAGAGCAATGTTGGGATGTGTGGGAATAGTGTTGGGGCCACAGCCCCATGGAAGAGTGGGGCTGTGGCCCCAACAACACACAGGAACAGTTTTATGATATATGGGAATGATGTTGGGATACACAGGAATATTGTTATGATACATGGGAATAATATGGGACACCAGAGCAATGTTGGGATGTGTAGGAGTAGTATTGGGATACACAGGAATAATGATACAATATATGGGAATAATGTTATTAAGACAGGACTGATGTTGAGATACACAGGAATAATGTTGGGATATATAGAAATAATGTTATGATATATGGGAATAATGTTGGGATATATGGGAACAACATTATTAAACATGGGAATAATGCTGGGATAGACAGGAATAACCTTATCAGGCACTGGAATAATTTTGGGGTCCAGTTAGTAAAAGCTGCCTCTGCCCAAATGAAGGTGCAGACAAGGCCATATTCCAAAGCCAGTCTGGATTTGATTTAACAGGAGATTTCAGGGAAGGAGAGAGAGAAATTGATTACAAGGATAATCCCCCCCATCAATCCCTGCCCTGTCCCACCAGCCCTTTTCCTCCTGCTCTTCCCAGTGCTGGGAATCCCTGGGGTTCCTCTGGTGGTTCCATTTGCCACACAGCCCAAACCCTGGCCTTCCACAGGTCTTTGTGCCATTCCCAACGCTCGGGGTCACTGGGAATTCTGGTCTGGATCAGCTTTCCCCAGGCCTGGCACCTCCCTGCTGGGAATTCTGGTCTGGATCAGCTATCCCCCGGCCTGGCACCTCGCTGCTGGGAATTCTGGTCTGGATCAGCTTTCCCCAGGCCTGGCACCTCCCTGCTGGGAATTCTGGTCTGGATCAGCTATCCCCAGGCCTGGATCTCAATTTCCCACCTCCAGGAAATTAACCCCTTCCTGTTTGCTGCCTTATCCCACAGGGATTCCTTCCCTGGTGTCAGGAGTTGTGTGCCCCGTTCCCCAGGCCCTGAGCAGGTTCTCCAGGTGTCAGATGTGATTCCCATTCCCCAGGCCCTGAGCAGGTGTTCCAGGTGTCAGATGTGATTCCCATTCCCCAGGCCCTGAGCAGGTGTTCCAGGTGTCAGGAGACGAGCGATCCCAATTCCCCAATCCCTGAGCAGGTTCTCCAGTAGTCAGGAGATGAGTGCCCCATTCCCCAGGCCCTGAGCAGGGTTGTTTTCCAGAGGAGCTGGTGGTCAGCTCGGCAGAGCTGGTGCCCGGGGACTGCATCCGGCTGCCGGCGGCCGGGGCGCTGCTGCCGTGCGACGCGGCGCTGCTGACCGGGGAGTGCATGGTCAACGAGAGCCTGCTGACCGGTGAGAGCCCTCCCTGCCCCCTGGGGCAGAGCAGAGCCCTGGCAGGGTTTAGAGGATAAAGTGGGTATTTATTGAAGGCCTTCCATGGATACAGTCAGAAACCTCCGAGGCCACACCCAAAATGGACGATGGGCACGAGTTTTTCAGACAATTATAAATTGTTAATTCCATTTGCATATCAGGGGTTAATGCTCCAATTTCAGCTTCAGGAGATGATGTCGTTTACCCCAGGTTTGCTGCCCCCCAACTCATTTTGTTTGTCCTTTTTGGGCCCTGGGGCTGGAGGGTGTCACTGAGTTTCAGGCCCAGAGGAATGGCTGTGTGTGACCAGAGCAGGAGAGCAGCAGCTGCCCCTGTCTGGGGTTTGGAGTTGGGCACTAAGGCAGCGCAGGAGCTCAAAAACAGAAAAGCTGAAATCCTAAGGCATCACATTCCCACGGGATCCAGTCAGAGCCACCTTCCCACCACGGCTGGCTGGCCTCTGACCCTCCTGGGGTGACAGTCCCCCCTGGAATGTTCTGGGCAGGGGAGAGCGTGCCGGTGATGAAGACGCCGCTGCCGGCGGGCGGAGCCGCGTACTGCCCCGAGGAGCACCGGCGGCACACGCTGTTCTGCGGGACTCAGGTCATCCAGGCCAAGGCCTACGTGGGCGGGGAGGTGCTGGCCGTGGTCACCCGCACAGGTGAGGGCCTGGGGGATCATCCAGGGTGAATGCCAGGTTAAATCCGTGCCCTTGGGAGCGGTGCCGTGGTGACCTCCTGCCTGTCCCGCAGGGTTCTGCACGGCCAAGGGGGACCTCATCAGCTCCATCCTCTACCCCAAACCCCTGAGCTTCAAGTTCTACAAGGACGCAGTGAAGTTTGTGCTGTTCCTCGCCGTCCTGGGTAGGTCTGGATGCAGAGGCGCATCCTGGAGCAGCCAGATTCCTTGGAATGGAATTCCATTCCAGCTCCCTGCTGTGCCCTGCTTTGTAACCGAGCCACTTCTGCCCCTGCACAGCTCTCATCGGCACCTTGTACAGCGTCCTCATCCTGGTTAGGAACCAGGTAGGGCTGGTGGAGCGAGCGGGAGAGCCCGCAGGGATCCATCAGGGCAGGGATGCCCACCCTGTTCCTCCTCCTCCCCTGCCAGGTCCCGGTGGGACAAATCATCATCCGCGCCCTGGACCTGGTCACCGTCATCGTGCCGCCGGCGCTGCCGGCCGCCATGACCGTGGGCACCATCTACGCCCAGAACCGGCTGAAAAAACAGGGAATCTTCTGCATCAGCCCTCCACGGATCAACCTGTGCGGGAAGATCCGCCTGGTGTGCTTCGACAAGGTGAGGCGGGCCGGGCGGGCGGGCCGGGCGGGCGCCGGGGCTGCCTGGACCCACCGCGCTGTGCCCGCAGACCGGGACGCTGACCCAGGAGGGGCTGGACGTGTGGGGCGTGGTGCCCCTGGAGCAGCAGCGCTTCCTGCCCATCGTGCACGAGCCCCGCTGCCTGCCCGCCGGCGCCCTGCTCTACGCCCTGGCCAGCTGCCACGCCGTGTCACCGCTGCGGGGACAGCTCGTCGGGGACCCCGTGGACATCAAAATGCTGGAATCCACCGGCTGGGTGAGGCTGAGGGGTCGTAGAGGGAGGCGTTGGGAATTCTGGCGGTTCTGGACCCTCTGTGGGTGGATGAGCTCGGCAGGGTTTTGCCCTCTCGGTTTCAGCGCCTGGAGATGATGGAGGAGGAGGAGGAGGAAGGGGAACTCCCGGCATTCCAGCAGTTTGAGATGAAGGTCTTGGCTGTGGTGAAACCTCCACCAGAGGAGGAGCAACCTCGGGACAGGGTAACCCCATGAACAGCTCCCCACCCTCCTGCCTTCTGGAGGAGTTCCTGCCCGGCCCTGATCCCACCCACTCTCCACAGAGGCACCAGGCCCCCCTGGGGATCCTGCGGCGTTTCCCGTTCTCCTCCTCCCTCCAGAGGATGAGCGTCCTGGTCAAGCTGCCCGGGGAGGCCTCGGCCCACGCCTACGTCAAGGGCGCCCCGGAGATGGTGGCCAGTCTGTGCAGGAAGGAAACTGGTTGGTACTGGGAGGTGGGCTCACCCCCAGTCCTGCTGGCTGCATCCCTGAGGCTCATCCCCCAGGGAATTATCCTCAGGAAGGCTGTGGGGGCAGCTCCCAAAGGCTTTGGGGTGGCTCCAGCCACAGGAGGGAAAGGGAACAGGAGCCAGAAGATGGGGAATGGGGTTGGGGGCTTCCTCCCACCCATGCTGGGATCTCCAGGCCCCTTGGGGTGGGAAGAGTTTCTTCCAGCCCATCCTGGGATCTCCAGGCTCCATGGGGTGGGAAGAGTTTCTTCCAGCCCATCCTGGGATCTCCAGGCTCCATGGGGTGGGAAGAGTTTCTTCCAGCCCATCCTGGGATCTCCAGGCTCCCTGAGGAGCAGCTGCTCGTGAGCACCCAGACCCCAGAGCTCCGTGTCCCCTCACGGAGCTGGGGTTCCCTCAGGAGCTGTTCTGGCCTCGCTCTTCCAGTGCCCCCGGATTTCTCCCAGATGCTCCGGCACTACACCACCGACGGGTTCCGGGTCCTGGCTCTGGCCTGCAAAGCCCTGGGCACAGTGGCCACCTTCGAGGAGGCCCTGCAGCTCCCCAGGTCAGTGACAGCACTCCCTCTCTCCATCTCCTCGCTCTCTCCCAGCATTTCCTGGGGTGCCCTGCAAGGAATTCATCCCTAATCCATACAGAGGGAATTCCTGGCCAGTTCCCAGATGGATTTTAGCTGCTCACACCCCTTGATCTTCTGTGCTGGTTTTGGAGATGATGAAAGGCTCCTTGTCTCCCCCCAGGGACTCTGTGGAGAGCGGCCTGAACTTCCTGGGGTTCCTGGTCATGAAGAACGTCCTGAAGCCGGAGTCTGCCCCGGTGATCCAGCTGCTGAGGAGCGCCAACATCCGCCCCGTCATGGTGACAGGTGACCCTGGAGGGACCAGCACCCGGGGCTCGGGGAGGGATGGCACACAGTCCTGGGCAGTCTGCAGGGGGAAAGGGCTTTCCCACCAGGAACTCTATCCCAGGATTCCCACCAGGGATCTCAGCAGGAAACCCCACCGGGAACCCCATCGCAAGAATCCCACCAGGAACTCCAGCAGTAACCCCACCCCAGGAACCCCACCAGGAGCCCCAGCATGACCCCCAGCAGGAATCTGTGCCTGAAGCAAATGTGGGGCACCACGAGGACTCCTGGGTCCTGGCTCTGTGCATCCCTGCCCTCGGGATGCTCGATCCACTGCGGGGCTCAGGGCGTGGAGGTGTTTTGGGTGGAAGAACTCATTGTTCTGCTATGTCCATCCCCTAAATATTGCTGTGTTTGAAATCCCAAATTCCATGCCTAGGGTCACCTCTGGGTGTTTTCCAGGCAGGAAAAAGGGGTTGAATCCACATTTCTCTGGGGCAGGACAGGCAGGAGGTTTTGGAGGAAAGAAGAGGGAAGCGAAGCCGCCACATGGCTGCGGTGGCTGGGAGAGGGGACATGGCAGCTTGGAGCTGCTCCTCTTGGCCTGGACATCCCAAAACCTCCTTGCTGATGGCCCACGTGTCCCTGGCAGGGGACAACATGCTGACAGCCATGAACGTGGCGCGGGGGTGCCGCATGGTGGAGCCCAGGGAGGGCGTGATCTTCGTCACGGCCTCGCCGCCCGGCCACGACAAACCCGCCACCCTCAAGTTCGTCCTGGCTGAGCACTCCCAGGGCGAGGAGCAGCCCGAGGTGAGAGCCCAGGACACCTTTTGGGAGCCCAAACTGCCCAGGCACCCTGCAGGGCTCGGTTTTTTTGTGGAATCACAGAATTCCAGCGTGGTTTGGGTTGGAGGGACCTTAGAGGGACCTCATCCCATCCCACGGGCAGAGACACTTTGCACCGTGCCAGCCTGCTCCAAACCCTGTACAGCCCGGCCTTGGACACTTCCAGGGATCCAGGAGCAGCCACAGCTGCTCTGGGCCCCCTGTGCCAGGGCCTGCCCACCCTCCCAGGGAGGAATTTCTTCCCAATATCTAAGAAATAGAGTCCCTCAAATCCGGCTTTTTCTGCAATCCTGGGAATCTCGGAATCCCAGAACGGGTTGGGTTGGAAGGGACCTCAAATCTTGTCCCATTCCATGGGCAGGGACACCTTCCCCTATCCCAGGGTGCTCCAGCCTGGCCCTGAGCCCTCCCAGGGATGGGAAGGGGTTTTCCATCATCATTATCCTTGGAGGCAATTGAGGCTGTGATCCTGCTCCTCATAAACCCATCCTTTGGAGAGGTTCAGCTGTTCCTGCCTTTCCCTGGAGCACCTCCAGGGATCCAGGCTGGAATGGCAGCTCCAAACACCTGCCCATGGCTGCTGCCAGATCCTGCTGCCAGCTGGGTGTGGAATGCTGGGCTGCACCCAAACAGCCCCATTGGTGTGCCTGGAACTGGGATTTTGGGGAGCCCTTCCCACTGCTCCAGGTCTGGCACGGAGACCTTGGTCAGCCCAGCCCTGCACCCCAAACAGCCCCACTGGGAATTGGGATTTTGGGAGCCATTCCTACTGCTCCAGGCTAGGCTTGGATGGCTGGGTCAGCCCAGCCTTGTGCCCCAAAGAGCCTCACTGGGAATTGGGATTTTGGGAGCCATTCCCACTGCTCCAAGCTGGGTGTAGAGGGCTGGGTCTGCCCAGCCCTGCACCCCAAACAACCTCACTAGGAATTGGGATTTTGGGAGCCATTCCCAGTGCTCCAGGTCTGGCATGAAGACCTTGGTCAGCCCAGCCCTGCACCCCAAACAGCCCCACTGGGAATTGGGATTTTGGGAGCCATTCCTACTGCTCCAGGCTAGGCTTGGATGGCTGGGTCAGCCCAGCCTTGTGCCCCAAAGAGCCTCACTGGGAATTGGGATTTTGGGAGCCATTCCCGCTGCTCCAGGTGGGTCCTGGCTCAGCCCAGGGGCCCTGCAGGGGTTGGGGCTGGAGCTGGAGCTGTTTCCTGGCAGGGCCTGCAGCAGCAGGACGGCTCCTCCCTCCCAGCCCGGCACTGCCACTTTGCCCTCAACGGGAAATCCTTCCAGGTGGTCTGCGAGCACTTCTCCGAGCTGCTGCCCAGGGTGAGTCGGGCAGGGAGCCCCCAGGGGCCCTGGGGAACCCTCCAGTGCCTCTGGGAACCCTCCAGTGCCTCTGGGAACCCTCCAGTGGGCTGGGAACCTTCCAGTGCCACTGGGAACCTTCCAGTGCCTTGGGGAACCCTCCAGTGGGCTGGGAACCTTCCAGTGCCTTGGGGAACCCTCCAGTGCCACTGGGAACCCTCCAGTGCCACTGGGAACCCTCCAGTGCCACTGGGAACCCTCCAGTGCCACTGGGAACCCTCCAGTGCCACTGGGAACCCTCCAGTGCCACTGGGAACCCTCCAGTGCCACGGGGAACCCTCCAGTGCCTCTGGGAACCCTCCAGTGCCATGGGGAACCCTCCAGTGCCACTGGGAACCTTCCAGTGCCTTGGGGAACCCTCCAGTGCCACTGGGAACCTTCTAGTGGGCTGGGAACCTTGTTCCCTGCTGGCCATTCCCAGTTCCCAGCTGGCCATTCCCAGTTCCTGCCCCCCAGGAACGCTGACGGACCCTCCCCGTTGGCAGATCCTGCTCCGGGCCACCGTGTTCGCCCGCATGCTGCCCGAGCAGAAGACCCAGCTGGTGTGCAGCCTGCAGGAGCTCAAGTAAGGACCAGGGGCTGGATCCCAGGGGCTGGATCCCAGGGGATGGATCCTGGAATTACAGGGTGGGCGGCGTTGGGAGACACCTCAAACATCACCTGGTGGCACCCATGCCATGGGCAGGGACACTTCACCAGGTCCAGCCTGGAATGGGGCCTCCACAGCTTCTCTGGGCTGAGCCAGGGATTTTCCCCATTCCCTGAGGAATGTGGGGTCCCATTCCCCGTTCCCTGAGGAATGTGGGCTCCCTCTCCCATTCCCTGAGAAATGAGGGCTCCATCTCCCATTCCCTGAGGAATGAGGGCTCCATTTCCCATTCCCTGAGGAATGAGGGCTCCATTTCCCATTCCCTGAGGAATGAGGGCTCCCTCTCCCATTCCCTGAGGAATGAGGGCTCCCTCTCCCATTCCCTGAGGAATGAGGGCTCCGTTTCCCACTCCCTGAGGAATGAGGGCTCCCTCTCCCATTCCCTGAGGAATGAGGGCTCCCTCTCCCATTCCCTGAGGAATGAGGGCTCCATCTCCCATTCCCTGAGGAATGAGGGCTCCATTTCCCATTCCCTGAGGAATGAGGGCTCCCTCTCCCATTCCCTGAGGAATGAGGGCTCCCTCTCCCGCAGTTACTGCGTGGGGATGTGCGGGGACGGTGCCAACGACTGCGGGGCGCTGCGGGCGGCCGACGTCGGCATCTCCCTGTCCGAGGCTGAGGCGTCGGTGGCCTCGCCCTTCACCTCCCGCGTGGCCACCATCGAGTGCGTGCCCAGGGTCATCCGGTGAGCGGGGGAATCCCGGGGATGCGGGGGAATCCCGGGAATGCTGAAGTGCTCTCGGGATCCCTCCCGGGGAGGGCTGGCCGGTGGTGACGCCGTGTCCCCCCCCAGGGAGGGCCGGTGCTCCTTGGTCACCTCCTTCGGGGTCTTCAAGTACATGGCCCTGTACAGCCTGGTCCAGTTCGTGTCCGTGCTCCTGCTCTACACCGTGAGTGCCACCCTGAATCCCTGCTTTTCTCAGAATTCCTGGGACACCCCTGCCTTTTGGGGCTGCCTAAAAGCAGAGCCAGACAAAAATAAGGGAATAAAGAGCGGGTGTATTTATTGAAGGGCCCTCAGGTACATTTTGGGCAGTCAGAAGCCCCCAGGGCTGCACCCAAAAATGAACCACAGCTCTGGGGTTTCACACTTTTATAACTTTGGTCCATTTGCATATTGGGGGTTCATGCTCCAATTACAGCTCCAGCTAATGAAGTCATTTACCCCAGGTTGGCTCCCCCAGCTCCCTTTTGTTTAATCTCTGGGGCCTGAGGCAGTGAGGTGACCTTGAGTGCCAGGCTGGAGAGGAATTGCTGTGTCTGCCCAGAACGGGAGAGCAGCAGCTGGCACTGCCTTGGAGTTTGGAGTGCTGCACCAAAGAGCTGCAGGGTCACAAACACACGGAAATATAAAAACTACAACCCTGAGGCATCAGCCCCACTGGGTCTGAGCCTGTCCCTTCCCTCCTCCCCAGATCAACACCAACCTGAGTGATTTCCAGTTCCTGTTCTTCGACCTGGTGATCACCACCACGGTGGCCGTGCTGATGGGGCGCACGGGGCCGGCGCCGGCGCTGGGCGTGCGGCGGCCGCAGGGAGCCCTGATCAGCGGGCTGGTGCTGGGCAGCCTCCTGCTGCAGACAGCCCTGCTCATCACCGTGCAGGTCCTCAGCTACTTCATCACCGTCTCACAGAGCTGGTGAGGGCCCCAGGTCCGGGAATCGTGGGGTTCAGGGTTGGAAAACGTCAACGAGTCCAAGTGCCAGCCCCTGTTTGCCACTAAACCCCCAGTGCCAGGGGACGGGGTTTTTGGACACTTCAGGGGTGGTGATTCCATCCTCCCCTGGACAGGCTGTTCCAGTGCTTTGTAGCCCTTCCCATGAGGAAGTCTTTCCCAGTGTCCCACCTGAACCTGCCCTGGTTTCCTGAGGGTTTGATGATGGGGACAGAAGCGAGGTTGTGGCAGAGCCCAGGGTGTGTCCTGGGATTTGGGATCTGGCAGCAGACAGGGAACCATGGAATGTCCTCAGCTGGAAGGGATCATCCAGTCCAACCCCTGTCCCTGGCACCCCAACAATTCCAGCCTGTCCTGGAGCTCTGGCAGCCCCAGGGCTGGGACCATTCCCTGGGGAGGCTGGGCAGTGCCCAGCACCCTCTGGGAAAGAAGAGCCTTTCCTGATCTCCAGCCCAACCCCCCTGGCCCAGCTCCCATTCCCAAGGGATCTATCCCTGGTCCCAGAGCAGAGGTTGGAGCTGCCCCTGCTCTTCCCAAAGTTGTAACTGATGGAGAACCAGGGGTGGTGTCCGGCCCCTCTTGGCCTCCCTGCTGACCGTGTCCCCTGTCCCCCGGCCCAGGTACGTCCCCCTGAACAGCACGGTGACAGCGCCCCAGAACCTGCCCAACTACGAGAACACCGTCCTGTTCTGTGTCACCGGCTTCCAGTACCTCATCCTGGCCGTGGCCATGTCCAAGGGCTACCCCTTCCGGGAGCCACTCTACACCAACGGTGAGGACACGGGGGCACCCACAGGGCACCCAGGGGGACACCCAGGGGGACACCGAGAGCCCCCAGCCCTCTCTCCCCTGCCCTCACCCCGCCCCCTCTCGCCCCCAGTGCTCTTCCTGCTCGTCCTCATCCTGCTCTTCAGCCTGATGATCTGGCTGACCCTGTACCCGCTGGGCTTCCCCAAATCCCTGCTGAAGCTCCAGCCCATCGAGGATTTCAATTTCAAGCTGCTCCTCTTGGGCATCGCTGCCCTCAACTTCTTTGCTGCCTTCGTGCTGGAGGTGGGTCAGGGGGGGCTTTGGGACAGGGCATCCCCCTGGAGCTTCTCCAGGTGGGCATGGGGCTCTCCTGTCCTCCCCCAACCCCATTTCCCTCCTGTTCTGGCCCCAGACCGCCCTGGATCACGGCTTGCTCGGCTGCTTCCGAAGGCTGCGCCGGAAAAAAGCCTCCAAGAAGCTTTTCAAGAGGCTGGAGAAGGAGCTGAGCCAGCAGCAGCCAGCCTGGCCACCCCTGGACCAGCCCCTCTTCGCCACGCCCAGGATGTCCCTGGCTGTGAGATAGCAGTGCCAGCTGTGCCTCTGTCCCAGCCCTTGGACACTTCCTTAATTTATTTATCCCAGAAAAAGCAGGGATGCAGCAGGTGGGATCTCTCAGCATCACAGATGGGAATCCCACAGTGATCTTGTGGACATGGTGATCCCACTGAGCCCACAGCCACGCTGATCCCAAGGCCACACTGAGCCTACAGCCACACTGATCCCATGGCCACAGTGATCCCATGGCCACACTGAGCCTACAGCCATGGTGGTCACATGGCCACGCTGATCCTGTGGCCACACTGATCTCTGATCCCACAGCCCCATTGATCCCACAGCCACGCTGATCCCATGGCCCCACTGATCCCACGGCCATGCTGAGCCCGTGGCCACACTGATCCCATGGCCCCGCTGATCCCACGGCCACACTGATCCCTTGGCCACACTGAGCCCAAAGCCATGGTGGTCACATGGCCACGCTGATCCTGTGGCCACACTGATCCCATGGCCCCACTGATCCCACGGCCACACTGATCCCTTGGCCACGCTGATCCCACGGCCATGCTGAGCCCGTGGCCACACTGATCCCATGGCCACACTGATCCCATGGCCACGCTGATCCCGTGGCCACACTGAGCCCAAAGCCATGGTGGTCGCATGGCCACGCTGATCCCGTGGCCGCAGCCCAGAGGATCAGGAGGTGGAGGAGGAACGGGCGAGAAGATCCAGAGGAGGAGGAGGATCCAGCATGGCTCTTCCTGCAGGAATCCCCCCACTTCCAGGCTAGCCACCCTCTCGTGGCCTGCCCAGGCCGCCAGGAAGGGGGTCCCTGATGTCCCCAGCTGTGTCACTGTGAAGCCCCAGTCCCCTCTAGATGTGTAGGGAGTTTACAGTCCCCGTTCCCAGCTTGCCGAGGCTGCTGCTCCATCCCTAGTGCCTGGGCCCCTTCTCCGCTTGGAATGCTCGGGCAGAGCACCTCTGCCTGGGGATGGGACCTCTGTAGCATTACAGACCCCACAAATTCTCTATTTTTTAACTCTTCCCCGTCGGGAAGGCGACGGCGCCGCTCGCGGGTTTTGGACGGGGCTGTCGCGGGTCTTGTCCAATAAATTAACACTTATTTTCTTGGCTGCTCGTCCCTGCTGCCCGCTGGGGGTGGGGTTGGGATGGCACGGGTGAGGATCCCTGGAGCAGGAGGAGGTGTCGGGGTCACCTCGTTCCCAGGCAGGCTGGGAAACACTCGGCTCGATGCTCGAAAGCAGGGCCTGGAGCCAGGGATGACACCGCTGGGATTCCTGCAGCCCAAACTGGGCTGAACAACTTCTCTCCAGCTGGAATTTCCTAGAAAATAACAATCATCGCTGGAAAAGCCCAGGTGTCCTGGCTGAGACTCTGAAACCTCGCTCCTTCCACCGAGGAAAAGCCGAGAGGCGGCGATGCCGCATCCCAGAGGGAAGGAGCGGTTCCCCCGGGGTCTGGGCTGCCCCGGCCCCTCCCGGGGTTTTCCAGCTGCCTCCCAGGATCCCGGGCTGCTTCCTGCAGGGATTCGCTTCCATGGAAAGTCTGGACCCCCTCCGAGCGCCGGCGGCGCCTCTCTGCCCTGGGGAGCTGGGATTAGGTCAGGAAATGAGGCACAAGCAGAGGTAAGAGGTTTCCTGAAGGCCCGGCCAAGGCTGCGGTTGTTAACCCAGGCTTCCCGAGCCTGGAAAAACCCTCCCCGCTCCGAGCCCTCGGGAGTTCTGCCCGTTCCTGGCGGCATCCAAAGCAGAGGCACCCGGGAGCCGCTTCCCCTTGGAATTTCCGCGCGCTCCGCTCGGGAGGTTTGGTTTGGATGGGCCCGGAGGGTGTTCCCGGCCCCGGGGGTGGCAAAGTTCATTTAATTATTGACAGGCAGCTCCTGCCCCCGATGGAGCTGAGCAGGGCTGGGATGGGGACAGCGCTGCGCTTGGGGGCCAGCAGGAGCTCGGTGGAGCAGCTGAGGTGTTTTGGGGTCCTTTGGGTGGTTTTACCCATTCCTCAGCCTGGAAACTGAGGTGGTTTTGGGGTCCTTTGGGTGGTTTTACCCATTCCTCAGCCTGGAAACTGAGGTGTTTTGGGGTCCTTTGGGTGGTTTTATCCATTCCTCAGCCTGGAAACTGAGGTGTTTTGGGGTCCTTTGGGTGGTTTTATCCATTCCTCAGCCTGGAAATCCAGAGGAGAGGAGATAGGAGCACCTTCCAGCCCCATCTGCCTCTAATCATGCTCCAAAAATCCCTTTTTTCCTGCATTTTGCGGCTCTCGGAGCCTGTCCTGGTGTTCAGCCCTCGGCACAATCCAGCGTGGGCTGCTGGGAATCCAGTCCCAAGGGAGAAAATCTGCTCACCCCCATTCCCGTCTCCAGAGACCTCCTCCCTCCACGCCAGTGCCCTCCCTCCGCTCCTTTCCTGGGTTTGTCACCCCAAACCTGCAGGATTCACCCCCCAGCTCTGGCTCTGTGTCTCTGCCCGGCTCGGGGGTTTGGGATCATCCCGATCCCGCCGGGATCCTCCTCCAGGAGCGGGGAAAGGGGCCCCAGGCCGGCACCGGGGGCTGCAGAGCCTCCGGCAGCCCCGGCCTGGCTGGGACAGCGGGACTGGGGTGATCCGGGACTTTTCCCGCCTCGTCCCGGGACAAATCCCCCGCGGGGCTGCAGCATCCTCGCTGCTGGGGGGGAATGGGAATCCACCCCTGGATCGGGATGGGTGCTGTGATCCCAGGATCCCAGATTTTGGGGGCGCAGTGATTTTTTTCCCCCAAGAGCTGACGAGGCGGCGGAAAAATCCCCGGAGCTGCTCCTTCCATCCCTCCCTCCGCGCAGCCCCACAAACCCCGGCCCGCTCCGCGCCGGATCCTCCCCCCTCCTCGCTTTTCCATGGATTTAAAACTCATCCCCCCGGGAAAAAAACCCCAAAACCAACAGAGCACCAGGTCCCCGTCGCCCCTGGCCGCGGTGCGTTCTCACGGGTGGTTGTTTGGGGTTTTTGGTGGGTTTTCCCGGCTTTCCCCCTCCCAGGCAGCGCGGGAGGAGGAAGGGGCCGGCTCAGGTGTGGCTTTAGGACCCAGCGGATCCCCCGTGCTGGAGGTAGGAGGTTTTTTGGGTTTTTTGTTTTTTCGGACTCCCATTTCAAGAGTTTTGGGGAAGCAGAGAGAGGAGACCGAGGCGAGGGCAGAGCCGGCACTCACTGGTAAGGAGCAGGCGAGGAAACCCCCCCCAATTCCCAGGAATTCTGGGGACCCCCCCCCAGCAGCAAACGGGGCTGAACCCCCATTTTGGGGACTTTGTGAAATCACCTTTAAAACTCCGTCGGTTAAGAGCTTGGAAAAGTTTTTTTCAGCTTTTTAACCTCACAAAGCCAAACCCTCTTGATTTTTGGGGGGCTGAAGGAGCAGCAGCCGGGGGGTGGAGGGGGCCCTTCTTTGAGGCCTGACAGATACTGGAGATTTTGAACCACTTCCAAAAAGTCTAAAAATACCCTAAAGCCTGGAGGAAGCCGTGGGTTTGTTGGTTGTTTTATTTTTTTTTTTCTTTTCCATCCTGGAAAGAGATTGTAGAAAAGAGATCTTTTATTCCAATTTATTTTGGGGGGACGGGCCCCGGAGGAAAAGGTGATGTGAAAACATCACCTTTTGGGGGTGATGGGGGCACCAAGTCCCTTACCTCTGGTCGGGGTCCAAAAAAATTGGAATCCTTTAATATTCCCTTTGTTCTCCCACTCTCTGGCAACGGGAGAGCTCAAAAAAATTAAAAAAAAAAAAAAGAAAGAAAGAAAAGAAAGAAAGAAAAAAAAAGGAAAAAAAGAAAGGAAAATGGGAAGAAAAAAAAAAAGCTGAGGGAGGGGGGAAAGGCTGGGGGAAGGTGGGGTTTAGCAGAATGAAAGGGACTGTGGTGTTCTTTCTCCGGGGTTGATTGTTCCCAGATGTGCAGTTGCAAAAACATCTGGCGCGGTCGGAGCCGCCGGACCCCTGCACGGAGGGAGCGGAGCCTGGGGAAGGGAAGGGGGAACAGCGGGGCCCTCCCGGCGGGGAGCGGCCGGGCCGGGGGAGGACGGGGGGGACGAGGCTGGAGGCGGCTTCATCCCCTCCTCGGTGGCCTCGGTGAAGGGGGCACGTCGTGGGGACCTCGTGGGGATGTCGTGGGGGCGTCGGCGTCGCTCCGGGGTCTCCGTCGGGAGCAGCCGCTGGCGTCACCATCGGGGCAGACGTGACCCGACTGTCCCCGTCCCGCGGCCAAACCCTGCGAGCTCCGGCCAAGACTGGGGGAAATTCAGGGAATTGGAGCTCGGGAGAAGCTGTGCAGGCTGGAAGCAGGGCTGGCAAAGAGGGCACTGCGGAGCCGTGTCCTTGGGAGGGTGGGAGGACGGCGGGGGATGGCTCCAGAGGTGGTGTCTGTCCCTCCATCCACCCGTCCATGGATCCATCCATCCATCCATCCATCCATCCATCCATCCATCCATCCATCCATCCATCATCCATCCATCCATCCATCCATCATCCATCCATCCATCCATCCATCCACCATCCATCATCCATCCATCCATCCATCCATCCATCCATCCATCCATCCATCCATCCACCCATCCATCCATCCATCCATCCATCCATCCATCCATCCATCCATCCATCCATCCATCCATCCATCCATCCATCCATCCGTCCGTCTGTCCGTCCGTCCGTCCGTCCGTCCGTCCGTCCATCCATCTGTCCGTCCGTCCATCCATCCATCCCTCCCTCCCTCCCTCCCTCCCTGCTGGGATCCAGGCACTGAGCCCGGATTATTTGGATCCACAGGATGCCAGCTCTGGCGTCCCACTGGATCCCGGCACGTGCAGAACCAGCAGAGCTCGGGATGGGCACCCCCAGCCCCCCCAGCCCATCCCACCTCCCCAGCCAGGCCCCAGGAGCTGTCCTGGACCCCAGCTCTGCCAGCCTGGCAAGGCCTCCGGAGGTGCCACTGGTCCGGTTCATCCCGGTCCCTTTATTCCCGGGACATTCCGGGCCGGCTCCTGGGCCGTGGGGAGCAGACAGGGCCTGTCCCAGCGAGGCACAGCTGGGGCTGAGCTGATCCAGCCCAGGCTGGGACCGACTCCGTGGGTTCCCGGAGCCAGGGAGGGTCTGGAGTCAGCACCTCCAGCAGCTCCAGTCCTGGAATGGGGAGGAGGAGGAGCAGGTTCCCATGGGATGAGCTCTGTGGGAAGGGGCTTGGTTTGGTGGGGCTGCAGGACGGGGTCCTGAGGGCGCCGTGCTGGTGCTGGGGAGCACCTGGGGACCGGAGGGTGCCACACGCTGGGGTGGGTGTGGGACAAGGGCCCTGGAAGGTGCCTTCAGTGACCGGGGTGGTGGGAAACGGGACTTTGGGGACAGAGCGGGATGGGATCCCTGGAAAATCCCACATTGGAGCAGGATGGGATCCCTGGAGGATCCCACACTCTGGAGCTAGATGGGATCCTTGGAAGATGCAGGATGGGATCCCTGGAGGGTCCCACACTCTGGAGCGGGATGGAGCCCTGGAAGGTGTAGGGTGGGATCCCTGGAGGATCCCAAATTCTGGTGCAGGATGTGATCCCTGGAAGATCCCACAGTCTGGAGCTGGTGCAGGATGGGATCCCTGGAGGATCCCACACTGGAGCTGGTGTGGAATGGAATCCCTGGAGGATCCCAAGTCTGGAGCTGGAGTGTAATGGGATCCCTGGAAGGTTCAGGATGGGATCCCTTGAGGATCCCACACTCCAGAGCCACTGTGGCCGGTCTCGCTGACCCTTCCCGGGCGTTGTGGGGCTGGAGCCGCATTCCCCCCGGGATCTCTCCAGGAAGCTCTTCCAGCACAGGGGGTCGATGTTCCCACTCCATAGGGATTGGGTTCCAAAGGGCTCCTCTCCCCCGTGCCTCAGTTTCCCCTCTCTGGCAGCAGAGCCGGGAGAGCCCAGGGAGGAGCCCCCCACCCGAGAACCGGGAATGCCGGCAGGATTCATCCTCAAACCCCTTCCCCTGGATTTCAGAGGAGTTTTGAGGGAAAATTTCTTATTTCCCCTGATTTTTCCCCTGGAGCTGGCTGGGGGAAGGGCGGCCGGCATTCCTGGCGGCTCCCGGCCTTGGCCCCTCGTCCCGCCGGGAGCAGCAGGCTTGGAAAACGCCGGGAAGCGCCCGAGGCCGCCAAACCCCACGGGATTCCTCTCAAAATCCGGGATTTTCTCCTCAAATCCTCACCTTCCTTTGGATTTAGGGGACGCCCCAGCTAATGCAGCAACCCCCCGAAACAATTCCTCACCCAAGGAATTGGAAACCTCGGGAAAGAAGCCCCAGATTTCCACTCCGGGAGGTCTGGGCCTCTCCTCCCACATCCCGGGAGTGATCCTGGGAGTGATCCCGACATCCCGGGAGTGATCCTGGCATCCTGGGAGCGATCCTGAGAGCGATCCCAGCATCCCAGGAATGATCCTGGCAGTGATCCCGACCCCCCAGGAGGGATTCCCGACATCCCAGGAATGATGCCGGGAGTGACCCCCCATCCCGGAGGGATTTCTCCTCCCTGCTCTGCCCGCGGGATATTCCGGGGTTTGGTCCTTGCAAATTCCCTGGGAATGGGCGGGAAGCATTTCTGGGGAAATTCTTTGGTTTCTGAGGACTGGGAGGGGGAGGATGTTTTTGGAGCCAGCTCCCGGAGACGGCCGGGATGGGGCAGTGTCCCTGAGTGTCCCCACGTGTCCCCTCCCTCTGAATTCCCTCTGTTCACATCCAGACTCCTCGGCTGCATCCCGGCCGCGCTCCCGCCCTTTCCCGCCATTCCAGCAGGATGAGAGCTGCGGAGCTCCTGGTGCTGTGTCTGCCAGGTAAATGTCCCCAGCCCCAGGCGCCACCCCCGAACCCCCAGCAGCGTTTGGATCATCCCAATCCACATTTTCTAGATCCACTTTTACCGGTTTTCCTCATTTTTAAGCCCCAAGACACAACTGGAGGGTCCAAACTCTCATTTTCAGAGACAAAAACCCTATTTCTAGAGACAAAAACTTAATTTTTTGTGCCCCCAAGCCGCATTTTTGCATCCCAAAACTTCATTTTTATGTTCCAAATCCTAATTTTTAGGTGCCAAACCCTCATTTTTGTGTCCCAAAACCTCATTTTACCATCCCTAAACCTCAGTTTTAGGTCCCAAATCTTCACTTTTGGAGCCCAAAACTCTGATTCTGTGGTTGAAAACCTCATTTTTTATGGTGCAAACCCTCATTTCGAAGTCACAAGTGCACTTCTGGAGGTCTAAAGGTTCATCTGAATACCCAAAATCTCAGTTTTAAGGCCAGAAGTTTGGTTTTGAAAGTCCAAAGCCTCTGATTTAGAGGCCAAAGTTTTGTTTATTGACCCAAATACTCATTGTTTTGGCCCAAAGCCTCATTTTTACCTTCCAGAATCTCATTCTGGGGATCAAAGCCTCCAAAAATGCATTTTTAGGGTGCAAAGTGTTAATTTTTGTTACTAAAGCATCGTTGGAGGGATGACCGAGAGGTGGCCACAACCCCCAGTGATCTTTGGGTGGCTGCACCATCTCTCATTCCCTGTCACTCCCCAAAATTCCCCCAGATCCCACTTTGGGCTCAGCTTTAGGCTGGGAATGGCTCTGAGCTGGGGCCACGAGGCTCCGAGCCAGCTGGGACAGGGTGGTGGCAGAAAACTGGGACAAAATCCAGGGAAATGAGGTTTGTAGCCCTGGGGGCTGGCAGAGGGGGTGGCAGCCAGCAGGGAGGGGACGGAGCCGGAGCCAGGAGAAGTTTGGGTGACAGGAGGGGAGGGGACACAGGGAAACACCTCAGGGAGAGGGAAGGGCGCCGGAGCCTCCAACCCTGTCCTGGCAGCATTCCCGAGCCAGGGGAGCTCCTGTCCCAGGACACAGAGGGATGGACCAGAGGGATGGAGCATGGCTGAGCTGAGCCCCCTTCCTGGGGATTCCCATCCCTTCCTGGGGATTCCAATCCCTTCCCAGGATTCCAGTCATTTCCCAAGGATTCAAATCCCTTCCCAGGGATTCCAATCCCTTCCCAGGGATTCCAGTCCGTCCGACTCTTCCATGATGGATTTGGAGCCGTTTCCCCCGGATGAGCTCCCAGGGGATGGAGGGGCTTGGAGCATCCCGGGGGCAGCAGGGCCATGGCAGCCGGGATCCTCTGGGGTCACCTCTGGGGTCACCTCTGGGGTCACCTGGATGCTGCAGGGACCCCGGGCAGGGCTGATCCTGCATCCCTGAGCATCCCAAATCCTTCTCCTGCTCTCCTGGGGCCACGGGGCCCTGAGGACAGAGGGGTGGGGTCGGGGATGGTGGGAGCAGGGGTCAGGCTGGGGGTGTGCGTGGGAACCCCATATCCTGGGCTGGGGGTGTCTGTTGGACTGGGGAGACGGTGGGAGCAGGAAACCCCAAATCCCTGGGCTGGGGGTGTCCATGGGAATCCCAGATCCCAGTTTGGGGTGTCCATGGGAACCCCAGATCCCGGTTTGGGGTGTCCATGGGAACCCCAGATCCCGGTTTGGGGTGTCCATGGGAACCCCAGATCCCAGTTTGGGGTGTCCATGGGAATCCCAGATCCCGGTTTGGGGTGTCCATGGGGATCCCAAATCCTGATTTGGGGTGTCTGTGGGAATCCCAGATCCCGAGTTGGGGTGTCCATGGGGATCCCAAATCCCAGTTTGGGGTGTCCCTGGGAATCCCAAATCCCAGTTTGAGGTGTCCATGGGAACCCCAGATCCCAGTTTGGGGTGTCCATGGG